>NW_027451124.1:0-39698 GCF_964194025.1 Convolutriloba macropyga | reverse complement strand
TCATACTTTAAGAACCGCCCTTTACACCATGAGTATACGTCTCCAATACAGTTTCTGTGAATCGAATAATTGGAGACTAGTGAGCTGAAAGGCTCTAAGAGATTTAATGCCCTCTGGGCGCTACCTCTTTTATCCTGTTTTTGAGGACGCAAAGTCAAATGAGTCAGATGAAAAATCGGTCAAGCGAAAAATCGCATAAAGACCACATGACAAATATAACACAAATGGCTTCATCAAAGGCCTATACCATCTACAAAGTTGCCATACGAAGTGCCGATTAACGTGATTGCTACAGATAAACTTCGTAGGCGGCCATGGCACGCAAAAGAGCGCACTAACAACAACTATCTACCTACCATTGACAGATGGTCCACTTTTTCCTCCTGAAGAGCCAAGGCCGTTTCCTTCCAGAGGTCTGATGATCTCATCTCCACTTCCGTCCTCCTCGTCCTCGTATTCGTCATCCTTAAACAATTAAGTAACTAAAAAACTCTCAATAAACACTTATCTTTATCGGATTAGTAGTGTAAATTGAAATCACGCACATAAATTAGGATCATGAGCTCTTGAAGTCACAAAGACACGACTACAATAACTGCCTTAAACATAACCGACTACTCTATAAGAAAAAATACCTACAGGAATAATATAATTGCTACAAACTTCGTATCATGAAACTATTCATTAGAAAATCTGATGGCTTGAAATTTGCACATGACAACATGAATGTATAAATATATCCCTAGTACATTTTATAAAACTATTTATTATATCTGGATGCTCGGTTTTAAGCAGTTGCATATTTGAATTGAATCAAAGAGCAGAAAAAGGAACGTCTCTATCGTACCAACAGCAACATTAAACATATCGCTCAAAACAACACCCGATAGGACTAACTCAAACAAGTTTGGAACACCCGATAGGTCTACCTCAAACGAGCATCTTACTTATTTAGACATTTCAAAAAATTAACGCTTGGAAAAATAGAAATAAGACTTAACAAATGTCGACAGCGATGTGATATTTTTTCTACAACGTTATTTATCCGATTACCAGCCAACAGAAAAACATTCGATCTGTTTAATACTTGGAAAACATAACTAATTTCAAGAAACCAAAGGAAAAAATAAAATTAACAAAAAGAATTATACAAAATTAGAAAAAACACTCCACATTCACTTTTCTCGGAAAAATTAAGCATAAATCAGGGTAAATCACAAGAGCAACAACCGCCAAGCAAATATCGATTTAAAAAAATCAAATGTCAATGGCAGACCCACTCCACCCACGTTCATCTGAAAACATTCAAAGGAAGATCAGACATAAATTTACAAAGTGAAGGGCTACGGAGAGCAAGCATTGCGTTTTCCCGAAGCAAACTACTGACATAAACGATATCTTCACTAAAATCTGACAAACAACACACAGAACTTTTAGCTTTAGCTCGCAGAAAACACGAGAAATTACTTGAATGCCTGAAGGTGTTAGAGAACAGATACACTGGAAGCAAAAAAGGAGGCTCTTTGAAATTGCTGTACGATCCAGAAAATTAAAACCTACCAAGGGACATTCTGATGACATCCTGGCAATCTTACAACGACCTGCAGAGCTCCCAGTCGTAGACGACGCCGACTTTGGTAAAAACCAGACTGATGAACGAGAGCATCGCATTAACCAAAAATTTATTCAAAAGCATTCCGTAAAAAAACAAGTCGTTGAAATAAAAACATACCCAGCAGATTGATTCCGGCATAAATAGCCGCCGTTGATTCCCAAAAACCAAGATTGGGATTGAAAAAGAGAGAAAAAAACTAGCGCAAAAATAATTTTTGTACAAACAATTTTAAAGCGCGAACTATATTGATATCATTTTGGAGAACATCCTCCTGTTTCGTAGTGAAACCACAGAGGGGCTAGTATCAATACCAATAAACATTAGAGATGATAACTAAGAACAAAGTTTGAGTAACGGGCATCTAAAATCGGACTTTATGGGTTTATCCCGTTTCTATTTCTGATTTCGTTTTTTGATACTGACTCTGTTCATTTTGGATTGCTTTGCTGAGCAACTTCTGTCTAAAAACACTTCTAGCAGAATGAGAGAAGCGTGAAACTAGCCTAGAGAAGTAAAAAAGATTTCACGCAATGTTGAACAAGCTGTTGTTGAACTAAGGTATAGCAAAAAATTTTTATTCGACGAAGTAAAAAACATAGCAGGACAAGTCCTGACGTACAATTCAAAGAATTTTTATTGACCAAACAACAAATAGGCCTAGAACGGAATATGAGTGAATTGATAAAACCATTTCCAAACAATCAGATAAAAAAATTTCAAAAAAAACTAATTCAATGTCAAAATGCCGCATGTGAACAAATAAACCACTAGCAAGAATATTTGTTCAAGTAAAAAAAACTAGGCCTAGAAAGAACAAAGAATGGATTGGAAAAACCATTTAAGAGAAAAATCCGATCCAAAAAATTTTAAAAAAAAACAGAAAATCAAAGTGAAAATGCCGCAAGTGAACAAAAAACCACTAGCGAGAAAGCGAATTTTTGTTCAAACACCGTTTTCTCGCTCTACTTTAAAATTAGTGCGAAAAAATTTCACGCTGCAGAACCACTCGCTTGTTCGCTCCACATCCCAACTCAGCGTGACCAAAAACTACTAATTTGACTTCAAAAATTATGAAAATGTGTGAACAGATCTTAAAAGACAGCGCCCCAATATAATTCAATTTTTTTTAATTTTAAAAAAAATTGGAGCGCTATAATAGCTGGCTGAGAAGCGGAGGCGGCAATTAATGAGATAGAAACTTTTCAATGAGAATTTACGTAAATCAAATACAACAAGGTGAAGCAAGGAGATAAATAGTAGGATCGTATTGTGAAAGACCCAAGCGGTAGAGTATCTACTAGACATAAATTCCAGTAAAACGAAACTGCGACAAAAAATCAGTATAATTTGCTGGCAGAAGAGACAGCATGAATATCTTTTTCCTCATGAGGCGTTTTGTACAGAAAAAAAATAAAAACCTGCAACCAGTATCCAAAAATTTTGCAACCAGTAGTCCACTAAAGAGTCCCCTAGATAATACAAAACGAAGCAATAATTCAGAACAAAAGAAAATCAACTGCATCAAATCAAAATGGCAGCAGCTTGAAAAAAGGTTTAATACCCAAAAGATACGGCAATCGACAATGCAATAGCTCATAGATGTTGCGGCAGTTAATTATCAACATGAATTTGATCAAGAAAAATGAAATCCTCAGTCTGATCACAAATGCTGTCTGTGAAAAATGCTATCTCTTATGAAAAATGCTATCTCTTATGAAAAATGCTCTCTTTTATGAAAAATGCTATCTCTTATGAAAAATGCTGTCTCATGCCGAAAATAAAATAGCATTTATCGACCTAGCCGGAGGATCAACTTACCTTTCGTAGCTTTACAAATCGCAATTTCAAGTCACTAAAACTGCTCCACTGTCAGTTGGATCTGTAAATTTCAGCTGATGCAGCAGAGCTCAGGTTTCGGTTGTTGACTACCAATCGCAGCAAAATACTGACAAAAAAAAAGAAAACACTGCATGTGCAAGACGTGCATAATAGCACGCAAAGAAAAGAGGACCCCAATTGACCCTCTCTCGGGCAGAGCGGTTTAAATTTTAAATTCGAGAACCGAAATACAGTTCCGCAGGCTTCTGCTGCCTTGGAAAATATTTGAGGACCTGACTCATGCCATAGAGAAGAATAAAAAAAATTTAATACAAATTGCAAAAAGGAAACAATCTTAGAGAACAATGGAGACATCAAACCAAACATGATCAGAAACCCTGCAAAACGAAATCAGTTCAAATTGCTTCAATTTACCTCAACCTTTTTCGATTACCATTCCACTCAATATTGCAATATAAATAGACGAGGCGCTGGAGACATTTTTATTTAGGAATGACAAGGGCAGACCACGGAGAAAAACAAAGAAAATAGCTCCATAAACACCTAAGAAGACTCGCAGCACCATGCCGAGCCCCGATGGCATTGCAACTCAAATTCAGAAATAAAAATAGAAAACCAGAATGAAGAAAACAATCCTGAGAGCATCCTATATTTTCACTAGTGGACTTCATAAGAAGAAATAAAGTAAGCGAAAATTAATTATACTTAAACTTACAAACCCACTCAGCTCAAATGGTAAAACTTGGCGTCATTAATTGGAATGTGCAGATATTTGTTTCCAGCCTTTTAATCAAGCGACGAATTTTTTTCAACAATATTCCAGCATGTTGCAAAACAACAATTGAATAAGAAATTCCCAAATGGAATTTATAGATTGCCTTCCTTTAACTGGGCGGAAATTCCATTAAACCAAGAGAGAAAAGCGCAATGAATTTTTGAGGTGGAATTTTTAATCAAACCGGCCATGAAAAATCTCTCTAAATTGAGATATCATTGGAAAAATACATCAAGACCGCCATTTTAAAGACAATGCATTCCCTTAACATGCAACTATTGTAACTTGGGCCAAACGGCGCACAGGCATTTTAACAAAAAATAGTTTATATTCAAGGTGGGAATTCATAACTGTTGACCAGTTAATTCATAACTGGTGACCTGTTTTAAAACGAAATCAACCGATATCAAAATTTTCCATAGTTGCCTATAGTTTTTTATAACAAATTACTCGAGTTATTAAAAAGTTTCAGCCCTATCCCCATACTCAAGTCGTGAAAAATGCAACTGCATCACCTTCAAAAAGTGCAGCTGTTTGGAATCTCAAAATAAACTCAGCTTTTCAAAACATAGCCAGCAGATTGCCGGAAAATAGCCGCGATAGACGCTTGCGGTCTACCATGAATTGAAACTACTAAAAAAAATTGAGAGATTGAAAGATCGACCACCAGCTTTTTAATAGACCACTAGACTTTTTTGGTTAGATTCGGATTGTCATTTTTATGAGACACATTAGCTCTACAAGGAAAAACCCTAATTAAAGCTTTTTCAAAAGTAATCTTTGATATTAAAACTCAAGACTCAATTACTCAGGAAATAGGGCATATATGTTTGGCACTACTTAGATGCACACTATTGACCTTTAATTAGGAAATGTTCATAAAATTTAAAGTTCCATAAGTGAGTTCAGACGTCATTTTTTTAGTGTGGTAAGTCACGCAATTGACAAATGACCTCAGGAACACGAATTTTAACCGCAAAGCAGTAGAAGTCACTGAAGTCATTGAAAAAGTCAATTCCAAGAAGTCATGGTAAGACGAAACAAAAATTTGTTAGACGAAGTAAAAAAAACATAGCAGGACAAGTCCTGACGTACAAATCGAAGAATTTTCATTGACTAAACAAAACCCTAGACCTAGAACGGACCATGAGTGAATTGGGAAAAAAACAAATTTTGAAATATTAGAATAAAAAAACAAAAAAAAACAGAAAATCAAAGTCAAAATGCCGCATGCGAACAAACAAAACCACTAGCCAGAAATGGAAATTTGGTTCAAACAAAAAACAACGCCTAGAATGAACTATGAATGAATTGGGGAAACCACTTAGAAAAAAATCCGATCCAAAAAAATCGAAAACAACAGTGAAGACAATCAAACCTTAAAACAATTTATGATGCAAACAGCAGCAAAATATCATTTTTCCGAGCTCCCGATATTTATTTAATTTCTTAATTTATACAGTTGCTTGATTTCTTGTTTTGTTGTTAACGTTTGCAAAGTTAAAAAATCTACACTTTAATAAAAAAAACACTATTGAACTTTCGGATCTTTTCCGTTTGTGCCCCCCCGGTACGTTTTGCGACCCCCAGTTGCAGAGCAAGTGTAGTTCCATAGTAAATCATTGTAAAAATATGTCACGTGCGTCTGGAGGATGCAAATATTATGCACCCACTAAGCTGGGGGAACAAACGGAAAAGATCCAAATTTCTAAAGAAAAATAATATGCGATACGCTAGGGATATTCATACGTTATATTTAAACGTTAAGTTTTAATCCCAAAGAACTCCATCAAGTAATTCGACTACACTCATGGAGTGAACGGATTAAAAATTATGTTTAAATAGACTCTCGTAGGTAGATGAAGAGTTGTTTTCTGTTAAAGATACATTTCTTGATGTTTCAAACAGGCAATTTAAGTGCTCAAATTTCATGAAACATAAATCCGTTGTTAATCTTATCCCTGAACTGTTCGCTGAGTTCACTAAAGCACCTCTTTAAGAACATGTCCGGTAGATTGCCGGAAAATAGCCGCGATAGAAGCTTGTTATCTTCCGTGAATTGAAACAACTAAAAAATAAGATAGACAGATCGACCACCAAACCTTTAATAGACCACTACACTTTTTGGGTTAGATTCGGAATGTCAATTTTATGACACATACGGTCTATAAGAAAAAAACTCTAAATGAGCTTTTCCAAAATTGATATTCAAAATCAAAAACTCAAGACTAATACTCAAAATTTAGGGCATATAGCTTTGGCACTACTTAGATGCGCACTATTGATCTTTAACTAGTAAGAGTTCATAAAAATGAAAATTCCATAAGTGAGTTCAGAAGTCCTTTTTTGAGTGAGGAAGTCATTTAATTGACCTAAAAGTAGAAATGACCTCACGCACACAGATTTTGACTGCAAAGCAGCAGAAGTCACTGAAGTCATTAAAAAAGTCAATTGAAAGGAGCCAGGTCGTAAGAATAATCGAATTAAACGACAACGAATTAAAGAAAACATAGCAGGACAAGCCCTGAAATACAATTCAAAGAATTGCATTAATTTAAGACCTGAAAATCATTTACTCCACTTCGAAAGTTAAATGAGAGCTATTAGTAATGAGACTGAGCAATAAAACAACAAGAAAACCAAAATAAGCACGACTAAAAATTCAACTCTTATTTTTTTGATAAGACAGGTTCAACATCAAAAACAACTATTATGAACTCATTTTATCTTTATTTCTCATTAGCAACCTGTCATTAAATGTCGATGAGTCCTCTCAATAATAATATCAAATGACAAAAATAACCAAAAATCGCAATAAAACTCGTTGAAACTTTCTGAAAACACTTAGTATAAAAGTCACAGACCACAACAGCTACTAAAGGATACAATTACAGCGATTATTTGAGTCCTTAATGACCACCGTTGAGACCTGTCATCAACGAGATAAAGTGATAAGACAGCAATAAGTTCAAATACTAGCAAACTAAAAAGATCACTCAAGAACGAACCAGCGTATAGGTAACAAAAAACAATAGTTATGAATTGAAATGACTGGCTTTGATGGAAGCCTTTTTAGCAACCAATGAGACCTGTCAATAAACACAACTGACTAAATGTCGGAAGAATTGCTCTCGAACGACTAGTGGGAGCACTAATCAATTGCAGCCTGCTTCAGTCGGGTGGGGGGAGGAGGGAGGGAGGGGAGCCTAAATGGGACTAATAAGTTCCTTAAAAGTGGGCTTCAAATAACCACATGAGAGGTTACCATATACCACTATAAAAATTTAAAGTAAAAAATGACACCAGTTTCGGCGCACTTTTCATTTGACTTTTAGTATTAAATTGCCCCCAATTGAGTTCCGCTGCTTGAAATTGTGATTGGGAGAGAATTTTGGATCACGCAAAACGCAGAAAGTCAAGGGCGTAAAAGTCACTCGAAAAGTTAAAATTGTCAAGCAAAAATTTTGCATAAAAAAGACACACACGTTTACAATAATTGCTATGAACTTCGTTCAAGAGCAATTAATGAGACTAAGAGTTAAGACAACGTTGAAAAGAAAAACAAACAAATCGATAATTATTATTTAAAACAATTAGTGTCAAAGTCATAGAAAGCACTAGCTGCGAACAAAAACGATTAAATCAATAAACTTAAGCCTTATTAGCAGCACCAGAGACCTGTCCCAATGAGATTAAATGATAAGACATCAAAAAGTACAACAAATACTTGCATAACTCAAAAACTCACTCAAAATTCTTGAGAAAAAGGAGTGTCAAAGCCATGAAAACCACTAGCTACTAACTCGATCTAAAATTTAGGTTCTTTTACTCCTCATTAGCAACCAATCAGACCGTCATTGATGATACAAAGTGATAAGACAACAGATAATTTTAAAGGGGCAAAATCTAAAATTTTCTAATATTTTATGACAACAAATAGTGGCAAAGTTATAAAAAGTTCTAGCTGCCCCTTAATGATTTCAAGCAAGGCAAATAGGCACAATTAGAACACATATTTACCGTCTTAAAAGCACTAAAGGAGAAGAATCTCCAAATGGAAAATCCATCTCAAAAAGGGCCAAATTGTTCAAACACCAATTTCTCACTCCACTCTAAAAGTATTTTGAAAAAAGTCACGCCTCAAACCTACTCGATTTTTTGCTCCCTTTACTATTTCATTGTGAACAAAATCACCACTCTAATTTGACTTCTCACTGACGTGAAAAAGCCGAAAAAGCGTGAACAGATCTTGAAAAAAAGACGGCGCACCAATACAATTCAAATTCTTTGGATTGTAAAAAACCACGATATCCATAATAGCTTCGCGGCTATTTAAAAAATCCAGCTTAAACAAGTAGTTAACCAATTTCGGCATTGTGAATTATTATACGGATTCGGACCTGATCATCCTCTTCTTCGTCTCCACTTGAGAGACCCTCTAATTCGTCTTCACAGAAGGATTGCACATTGGGAAGGATCTGCTTCACATTATGGGGGAATGCCTCGGAGGAGGTGATCTCATTGCTGTACAAGTCCAGAGACATCAAATTGGACAACTTGCTCTGCAAAATAAGCGATTGCACAGGAAAATTGCTACTAAAAACTGCACCGCAAAACTGATATTAATCATATTTATATAAGCAAAAACAGCTACTGAGATATTGAAAAAATATTTAACTGCTCCTTGTAGGAGCCTCTAGTTTCTGATTTTATTCTAAAAATTTGACTGGCCGGGGTGAGGGGGGCTGATAAAATGAAGTTCATAAAAACTCACCAACGGACGCAGAGATTCGATGTCTTTAATTTTATTGCCACTGAGGTTGATTTTCTGCAAGTTCGGACAAGCTTCAAGCACTTCAAAGCCCCCGGATAAAAAATTATCAGCAAGCTCTAGCTAAAACAAAAAACTTCATAACAGTAATTCTTCCACCCCTCCAAATTTTCATACCAGCCCGACTTGTTCAGCTAATTTTGTCCGATCGATATGTTCTGCGGAGATATAAAAAATGGTATCATTGAAAAGTATCATCGATTATTGAGGAATCATTTTCAGTTAAGTGAGGAATCATCAATAGTTAAGTTTAATGTTCTCAGAATGATAAAAAGGCCTAAATTGGCCTAAAAGGCCAATCAGACAGATTCGTATCTTCGTATACACTAAAAACGTTTTTAAAAAATTAACTTAAAAGAATTGAAATAATGCTTCACTTTGTTTGTTCAAAAATTCCACGTAAAAAGTCCAGCAAACAAATTTATTTCCAAGCTCTCGCATATATACAATCAATCTGATTAGGTAAACGGCTCAGATTGAATACAAATATTTGGTATTGGATAAATATTCCGTAAACATCTGAAAGAAAAAAGAATTCAAAATCTCAACTGATTCCAATATTTTCCTGCTAAGTGCTTATACTCAACGAACCACAATTATTCTATCATTTTGGCCGGTCAATATTCTACGGCAGGAAATAGAAGAGTGGTCTGCTTGAAAATCGTGTAAAATTTTATTAGCTGTTGAAAGCAATTAGCAATTCTTGAGCAAAAATAAAGCCTAAAAATTTTGAAGTTTGTCACATTTCTCGTTCTTACTTTCATGCCCCAGACCACTTAAACTGAAGCAACTATGTATTTTGCCAATCTTCGAAACTTCCTGGGCTTCTTGTAGCATCTTAGATTAGTCCCAATAACCATCCAAACACATTTTTTGTGATTATAAAGTAAAAAATAACCAACTAACGTCCGAAGAATTGTTCTCAGACGACTAGAGGAAGCTCGAATCTATTACTCGAAGGGGAGAATAACTAAATTCACTAAGGGGGCTTCATTAAATGACGTCATTAGAAGTTATTAAATACCTTTAAAAAAACTAATAAAATAGAAAGTGAAAAAAATACACTAATTTAGGCGCACCATTCATTTTAGTAGAGAAATGCCGCCAATTGAGTTGAGCTGCTTGAAATTAGGAATGAGAGAGAAATTTAGATCACGCAAAACAAAAAAGCGAGGAAAAGTCACTCTGAAAATCAGAACGGTCAAGCACAAACATATTGCAGAAAAAAAGAGCAACACGTTTACAATAATTGCTTCAAACTTTAATTGAGAGCACTATTAAAGAGCAAACACTGGAAACTTTTTTCGGCAAAATCGAGGTTGAAAAAAATTTAAAAACAAAAAGTTGGAAATCAAAATCTCAAGGGAAACATTGATCAACCCTTAAATATAAGGATGCAATGTTCTCGCAGAAAAATCAATCCTTAACAATTCAAAATCTTTGATTTTTCTGATAGTTTTAATTTTTCACAAAATCCACCAATGGGATGTCAATTTTATCCATTTTGTAAGTCCAAAAATGTTTTTATAAACCGAGAGAAAAAAACTACCCGTAATAACTTAAGCTACAAAATTTGGCAAATAAACGACAAATAGATTAATAACATAACCGACTAACGTCGCGCGAATTGCTTTCAAACAACCAGCGAGCGGTTGGCTTCGTCAGTAGCTATGCACGCTTGAGTGAGGCTAGCTTTAGAGTGATTCGATTCTGCAACTTTTAGTTTTCTAGCCTTGTTAGTAAATCAAATCGAAAAACTGATATATTAAAATTTAGAAAAACTTAGAAAAGTTTCCAGATTTCGGAGTGAAAAAAAGTTCAAAGCCATTTTGTCTCTGGAGTTCTGTCAAGTGACCCATCTGCAAGACTAAAAAAGCTTCGTTGGCGAGTAATGATTGTTAAACTCAGAAAAGGACAAAAATATTTAACAATTTTGAAAAAAATAGCAAACTTTAACGGAATCTTGCTAAAATTCAAGATATTAAAATCTTCAAAGAAATTTCATGATCTCAAGAGAGTATCTAGTATCCCTATTTCAAAAATTAAATAGTTTCTACTGGCTCATAAAGATCCATAAACTTGCAACATTTTTTCCGTAAATTTGAAAAAAATTAGATTTAACCAAAAAAATGCTTCAACTGGAGTCATATTGATAACCATTCCATTAACCTCAAAATCTATGCAACAGCTTTTTATCAAACCTTGGAGTAGCTCCCAAGAACCCTTGTGCCAGCAAATATTTCAAGAAGATTCAAAAAACTTAAAATAGCAAAAATTTAAAAAAAAATTGCTTAGATTTGTGATAAAAAAATCTTGAAAAACAATCCATTATCTCTAGAAGTTTTCAGTAAACTATTATCAAACCCCTAGAGGAGGTCATGTGGCTCTTAAGGGTGATGAAACCTAAAAAAATGACACAAATTTTAAAATCTGGGCAAATTTTAAAGACGATACTGAATTAAAATTGAAGAAACAACAAAGGCAAACAAATGTCTGCCAAGCGGAAGAGACCTTGAGGAAAGCCATAAACGCAGCGGTTGGCAGGTATATACCACAGAGAAGAACTTAAAAAGTTATATCAGATTTTCCCACCGAAGCAGTAAAGCTTTCTGAAAAGAGTAGGAAATCAAAAAACATCCAGGTGACCCCAAAAAAACGCAGCTAAACCTTGAAATAAACAAAATTTTTCAAAGTCAAAAGCGCAAAAAGTAGATCGAGTTTGTACAAACACTCATTCACAGAGGTAACTGCTCAAAACTCTAGAGCAGAGTAAAAGAACTTTCGTCAAGTAACGCGAAACCACCTGCAAACAGCCATATAATTTGACGCTAAGAAAACTACTCATGATCCAAGAAAATGCGCCAAAATATTCATCAATAATATACTCCACACCCCAAGAAAAATGAAAAACAAAAAAACACTAAGAACAATAAGAAAACTGGAAACCGATGGCAGAATGTTTCAGTGTAACACAGTGACAGAAGCTATAAGATACACAAAGAGGAGTAAGGCGCTGGGCCCAGACAAAATAGCGCCAAACCAATTACAGCATCTAGGCCCAATAGCACTGAGATATCTCACTGACACCAAAAAACTTTCTGTAAACACTGCAAAAATTCCGAACATCTGGAAAGTTGACCGGGTTATACCCCTACACAAGCCGGAAAACATACAGGAAACTATCAGCTGCAGACCAACTGCAGTGCTCTCCCCCTTACAAAACCAACAGAATAACTCCTACTGAGTGACTTTATAAAATATCCACTAAAGGAACATCAGCATGGCTTTAGACCTGAGCACTCCACAACAGCTCTCAACATTGTCACCCACAATATACAAAAAGGTCTTAATCAAAAGAAACCCAGCAACCTTACTCCACTAGTAGCCTTAGACCTCACCGCCTCTTTCGACACGGTTGATCACAACATACTACTAAGAGACAAACTCGAGGCACCACTACCGAACATCACTAAAAGATGGGTCGCTTCATATTTACAGGGCAGATTTTCTTACGTAGAAAATAATAATATTAAATCAAAGTGGAGAAAAGTCAAACAGGGTTTCCCCCAAGTTGGTGTATCATCGCCAATGATCTTTAACATCTACATGAACAAGGTGCCTCTACCCCAGAAAGGCATAAACATCACGTCTTACGCTGATGATAAAACTTTAACTACATCTCACCCACCGGTCGAAAAATTACGTGACAAAATAACTCCATTCCGAAATATTTCAAACGACTGGCTAAAATCAAGAAAACTTGTTATCTGCTGAAAAATCGAGAGCAACTGTATTCACAACCTGGAGCAAGGAGGCCAAGTCTAACCTAGACCTCACCATCAAAGTTTACCAATACCAGTAAAGTCCAAAGTCAAAGTACTTGTTGTTACCTTCGATAGTATGCTCAATTTTGGAAAAAATTTAAAAAGCACCAAAGAGAAATTACAAAAGCGCAATAACATGCTGAGAAAGATGGTAGCGAATGGGGCTGCAGAAGAGAAACTCTCAGTGACTTACAAAGCTATTGGTCGGAGCGTCCTGGACTACGGTGCTCCCATTTGGGCTTCCAGAAACAGCAATACAAACTGGACCCATCTGCAAAAGCAACAAAACATTGCTCTTCGCACAATTACTGGCTGTGTAAAAATGTCTGACATCAATGACTTGTAGAATGAGGGTGAAATGCTGCCTGTCAAAGCTCACACTGGAATGTTAGCAGAACAATTCTGATCCGGCAGTTATCAAAGCCATCATGCTGATCATGAAACAACCTCTTCAACCAGTTTTCGTCCAATGAGACCGACACTAAATGATACCTAAATAATAATTAAAGGGACCGCGTGAAGCAACACAAAATTAATAAAGAGCAATTAAATCGCAAGGAATACCAAAACAAAACGCGTTCAGAAGTAACCACCGACACATGGTCTATACTCAGTTGAACAAAGAGCAAGCAACTAGGTACACCTCAACCAAAGATAGCAGAAAAACAAAGGCAGTCAAGAACAGCACGTATCCAACTATCCTAACAGAGAACTGGAAACTGTCCCCTGCTTAACTCTTACTTGAGTAGGATCTGTAACAATGTTGATAAACGCTGTCCCAAACGTGATGTAGCACCACATGACGTAAACTACATTTGCAACTGCAGTAAGAACACCATGGAACTGAAGCTAATTGACTTGTGGGAAAGACCAGTAGAGGTAGCCAAATGGCTGGACTTATTTCCATCAGTCCTACACGACCACACTCCACAGATTATTACGGCTTCCTCGCCCCTTTTCCCTGATGTTGACGATGCCCCTCCTGGCCCCACTAACGCGGGGACCGCATGTCATTCACCACGGCGTAGATGCAGAAGGGTCGCCGCACCACAAGCAAGTTGTGGATAGGCAGTCACACACTACTACTAATATAACTAATATTATTATGATACAAATATACCTAGGGTACCAGTTAAAAACGGCAATAAGCGCCTGTATTCCGCCAAAATTACCTGCGAAATGCAGCACTGTGCGACAGCTATAACGAAATAAGAAAACCGAGAGAAGGCCAAAAATAGCCTCAGCTATCGCCTCGCGGCTATAATTAAAAATCAACCGGGTACGAGGCGAGATCCTCGCGAATCCATTCATAACTAGAACATTTCCAATCACAGAATTAGAAACTCTCAAAACTTGCGTCCTGCTTTACAGATAACTTTGCATTGACTGTCAAAAACATTTGAACCAATGCCAATCAAAGCTGTCTTCTTTTAACATAAGACTATTATAGAAGGATATATAAACGGTGATTTACACAAGAGAAGAGGATAACAGCCGTATTGTACGACAGGGCTTTCAGCCGAGAACAAAAAATGAGTAATTTTGCCGACAATTTACGGAAAATGCGCTAGTTGATTAATTCTGAACCGGGCAATTTAAAACGGTATTTCGTAATCGCGCAAATATACGGTTAGATGGTATATTTTGATAAAGAATCTATAACTTATTACAGCTTCTATCAGCTGCTTTTAAATAACCTTCAATTATGCCGATGCACTCACTTGACCTTATCATCTTGAAATAACATAAGGAAAATTCAATTTGGGAGATGAAGTCATTTTTGAGAGTGAGGTAAGTCTCGCGAATGAAGAAAACTCACTGCACTATGAGTGAAAAATGAAGTCACGCATGCAATTCAGTGGAAGTTACATGAACGAATGAACAAAAAGCAGAAAGATTGTGGCTGCATATGGTTGTACAAAAAATCTTGACGAAATAAAAAAAACATAGCAGGACAAGTCCTGACACAATTCAAAGAAATTTTATTGACTAAACAAAAAAAAACGACCCAGAGTGGACTGTGAATGGATTGGGAAAATCGTTCAGAAAATAATCAGGTAAAAAACAGAATAAATAGTAAAAATCAATGTCAAAATGCCGCGTGAGAACAAAAAACCACCAGCGAAAGCTAAATTTTGGTTCAAACACTGTTTTCTCGCACTATTTTGGAATTAGAGCAAAAACAAAATCACGTCGAAAAACCACTTGCATTTTCGCGCCATTTCCTGCATCGGCGTGACCAAAATCCTCACACCAATTTGACTTCAAAAATCATGAAATTGCATGAACAGATCTTAAAAAAAGACAGCGCTCCATTAAAATTCAAATTCTTCGAATGGTTAAAGAAAACTAGAGAAGCCCAATAATAACCTTAGATATTGCTTTGCGGCTATTAAACATTAAAAAGAGCAAAATTAATTTTTAATACTGAACACGAGAAAATTTGCTACTGAAAATCTTACTTTTTTAATACCTTTATATGGTTTTTTTATTCTATATGGTTTTTATACCTTTCTCAATTTCAGTAAAGGAGGAAATCCTTCCAAGGACGTCAAGCCATTGTTAATTAAGCTCAGCGTTTCCAAAGCAACAAAATCTTTTGTCAGCCCACATATTTGTAGAGATTTGCAATGGTCAAGATTCAGGGACGTCACCTAAAAGCGGAACAATTAGAGCTGTAATTTAACGAACAACGTCCTCAAATTATTTCCCAAATTTACCTCCGCCTTGTCGAGATTTCCACATTCAAGAGCAATTCTTTTTTCCATGGCCATTCCTTTGAAAACTGTTTTATACCTTTTCGACATCCATTTCTGGAACAAAGCAATTTTACATTCAAAACACATTTAAAAGGGGGAGATATCGGTTGAGCATAATCTGACTCTTTTTGTTTAAGTGAACTCTTTTGGCTATATTTTTTCTGGAGTGGCATCCGCTGTAAAGTTTCTGTTTCTTGACAAATTTAATTTCAATTGCCGTCTAATTCGGTGTAAAAACTGAAAAGTTAATTCTGATGACTTAAAAGTGGTTCAGAAGTCGCACGAACAATGTTGCGAAATGTTTTCGCTGAGGGAATCATGATCTCATAAGTTTATCAACCGGAAACGGCATTATGAGCTTCAGACCAGTTTAGTATTGTCATCAATTGGGAATTTTTCTTTTAATAGCAGCTTAATGGGCTGTCTCTTAATTAAGGACCTTTTTTTATTCGCCGGAATAACGGTTAGTTTTCCCGATGACAAACCATTACCAGGATCCGTAAACGATTCGCTGGTTTCCAAAGCACCCAATTAGTTACAAGTTGATGAATTGCATTTCATGGCAGATATGAATCGCTTGGTTTGAAAAAAGAACAAGAATAAAAATTTTAAGAATCGGTTCCGAAAGTACAGAAATGCTCATGAGAAAAGTGGTTAGTGGAAGTAACTTCTCATAAGGGTATTGTCGTTGTTGTTTTGGATTCGCTGTTCTCCAGGGATTTATTGTCCCAGTCGTCCCAACTAAAATAAAACTAGCCTATGTTACACAATTTTCAAAACTGGTGATAAACGGGATAGCATAAATTATCGCCCAATTTCTGTAACTTCAAGGTTTTGCAAAATTTTTGAGCGCCTCCTTCTGATTCAGATGACGGATTTCATTGCTAAGCATAAATTTATTAATAAAGAGCAACTCTGATTTCAGAGAAAAGCCAGCAACCGATGCAGTTTTACAACTGGTTGAAACAGTTTCGTCTAATTTAGATAGAAGTAAAGAAGAACAAGTTTTTAGAGCATCCATGCGCATATTAGCGGCATCATCTCTTTCTCACGCATTGAACAAAGTGACTAACAAAGGCAAGAGGGGACTGTCGCCCCATATCACATCAATTCCGGCCTGAGTCTCAACCCGAACTCAAGAAAGATACTGAAAAACGTCAGATTTTTAATAGAAAATAGCAGAAGCCTTAGAAACCGGACAGATCTAGTACTGTGGCACGAGACTATCAACAACACAACTACAAAACACATATCCAACTTCAGGCATTGTGACCCGAACGACCTCGTGCAGTACCTACCTGCAGCAAAACAGTTTCCCTTTTCAAGCTATTGTGTATTGTACACGAAAGGGAGCCCCTGATATTGTAAAAAGGGATCTTTTCCGTTTCTGTCACCCCAGTACGTTATGCGCCCCCCAGTTACAGAGCACGTGCCACTACATAGTAAATCACTATGTAAAAATACTGCACGTGCGTTTGGGGTGTGCAAATAATATGCGCCCCCTAAGCTGGGGGGCACAAACGGAAAAGATCCGTAAAGTTTGCTGAAAACTGGACAGGATTGAATATCAGGAGAAAATCATGCGTGCAAGAAATACCGGTACAATCTTCAAACACTTGAAAAGCCTGAAAAAATCACCCAGCCTTCCAAAATTACTAATCAAAGAAAATCAACAGAGCACAAAAATGCAAGAGCAAGTCAACATGATGAACGAGTTCTTTCAATCAGTGTTCTCACCCAAAATTCCTTTCAGTATACAAGATGTAAAATTGAGAAATCCTGAAATTACAAACTTCGAAATCTCAAAGAAAGCAATCTACGAAATACTTCTTTCGCTAGATGCCACAAAGTCGCGAGGCCCAAATGGCATTCCGCCTGCATTTTTCCAACGTACAGCACGCGAAACAAGTAAGAATTTAAAAGTACTTTTCAAGAAGATAAAACGACTGAGAAAAATCCCAAACTCCTTGAAAATTGCAGCTGTGACACCAATCTACAAAAAAGATGACAGATGGAAAGTAGAAAATTACCGACCAGTCTCTCTTTTAGACATTGACAGTAAAGTCTTTGAGAAATGCATTTGTTCAGCTTTATACGCTCACTTCGAAAAATTCCTAACAGAACACCAACATGGATTTGTTAAAAAACGCTCAGTAAATACAAATATGCTATCCTTCTTGAAATCAATTCACGACGCACTCGATAACGAATCAAGCACCGAAATTGTAGCATTCTACACAGATTTCTCCAAAGCTTTCGACAAAGTGCCGCATTTTGAGCTTGTACAAAAAGTTGCAAATATTGGAGTGGGAGGTTGCCTATTAGAAAATATCATTGACTACTTAGACAATAGGAAACAATTCGTTCGGGTAGACAACACAAGATCGGAAACTTTAGATGTAACAAGTGGGGTACCCCAAGGTTCTCTTCTCAGACCACTTCTGTTTTGCATAGTTATCAATGAACTACCTGATGTGTTAGTTTTCTCTGACCAATTTATCTTCGCGGATGACCTAAAAATTCTTGCAGTGAAGAAAACGTTTTGGCAAGTTCAAAACGATCTCAATGGTATTGAACAGTGGGTAAACGAAAATAAAATAAAATTAGACATGGACAAATGTGCAAAGCTGAGCATAAGAGGTCAAACACAAAATTACGAGCTTATGGGCACTAAACTAGAGTCATCCAAAGTCATCAAATATCTCGGCATCTCTATTTCCCATTACCTGACGTGGAAGACACACATCGAAAAACGACTGAAAAATCGAACAAAGTACTCTACCTACTTCGACGAAACATAGCCCTTCAAGTAAGACAAGAGATCAAGCTCGGACTCTACAAGTCACTAATTTTGCCAGTACTCTTATATGGCTCTGCATGCACAAATCCTAACCGAGGTGAGCTACAACAGCTTGAAAAATTTCAAAAGAAAGTAGTCAAATGGATCCTTGGACAAAAAGTCATGCCGTATCCAAATCAACTGAGACGTCTTAACATAATACCACTACCAATGTTCATGCAACTAAATGACATTCTACTTTTATCGAAACTGACAGAAGACGATAGCTTTTTACCAATGCTGAAACAAAATTCAGAAAAAGGGAGAACAAATGAATTATTCAAGCTCCCGGAAACCAGAACTGAAAAGGCTAGAAATGACTTCTTTTTCCGTACATGCAGACTAGCAAATCAAATAGAAAAATACATTGAATTTAATACGAAAAAAGGCCTTAAAAATTGAGTTTTAAATTTCATGTGGAAGTTTGTAAACGAGCGATTTGACGAAAATAACATCTGTAGCTGGCATCTATGCTGTGACTGTCAGATCTGCAGAAATAATAAGACAATTTTCTAAGACGACGACTGGGACGAAAATCACCTCAGTGAAAACTGTAAATCCCCAACAACAACATCAACAACAACAACAACAACAACAACAAATTTTGGTAATCCAGGTAACCAGGCGCATTAATTCCATACGAAAACAGCTTGATTATTGTTGTTTGAAGCAGTATAGGGAATTACTTCAAGAAGCTGCACTGGAATTGAAGACGTTGGACATCCTTTGGCGACACCGAAGGAACTAAAGCAGTTTACTGAAGGGAAAAGGTAAACCTGAGGTGGGAAAATGTCAACGTCAGGCAAGAGCGAGGCGAAGTTTAAACGGGACCAACTTGTTAAATGCGAACTTTGTTGTCTGTAGTGCAGGTGAACCTTGTGTAAATGACGCCACTCCTGCCCCTGTGTTGGTTGAAACGTTTCCTGAGAAAAACTGAGAAATGGAAGACTTTTCTGGAACATACCAAAAATTTAGAAAAGCGGGAAAATGGAAATGGTAGAATTTATTTTCCCGAGCAATTCGTTGAAAATTATGTTAAACCAGACTTTCAAAACTTTCGTGTTCCAAAAAAGTGATGTTTTCTGTGATCAGGCCGTACGTGTTTTTCATCTTAGGCAACTTAAAATGAAGCAAATCTTCACGCAAGGGCTGACAGTAGTAGCAGCGAACTGTGTCAGGCTATGGACGAAAAATTGCTCGGTTCTGTGGCCTTCAACATACGCTTATCTATCCGGAAAATTAGACTAGAACATAAAGTTGGATGCAAAATTGAATAAGCTGTGTCTGTACGCCAGGAGAGGCCCTCAAAGCAACAAAATTTTGATTCCATCAGAGTTTTTGACAACATCAGCTAACCATTTTTTGTGAAAGATCTTCTGTCCTACGGCCCAAAACATCCAATCCGCGACTAATTCAAAAGGGCGCACTTTTTTGCTAGAAATGGACAAACAGGACGGCGCACTCCGAAAAGCGGAACTGATGGTGAGAAACTGTGTGAAATTGAAGCCTGTGCAAAATGGTACGCTAAAAATGTCAGAGAAACACCCGCCGACAGAGCGGTTGGGAAGTTGGAAACACTTTTGAAAGATAACGACAGCGTAGCTGTACCTATTGATAAGGGCACGGGATTTTGTGTGATGAAGAAGCAATCATATAGCAAAAAATGTATAGCGGATGTTCTTGATTGCACCCGATTTCAAGAAATTGCTAGTGCGTTGCATAAATTTGCTCTGAAGATTGAAAAAGTCATCAACAGCGCTTTGCTTGATATGAAGAAGAGCTCTTTATTAAGCAAAAAAATTATCAAAAATTGCGTTCAACAGGAGCACAATGCGAAACTTTATGGGCGAGACTTCATGGGCTAACAAAGGTGCATGAAACTGGAATTCTTTTACGCCCAGTATTGTCTATTCCAGTAAGTAGTTATTACAATTTGAATAAACTCCTCCTGCTTTTTTTGATAAAGTACCTGGTGCTAACATTGAGACGTTAACGCTCGATGCACGGAGAAAAATAGAATTCATAGAAAAGGGGCCTGATGAGAGCATCGTTTCTTTGGATGTGGAGAGCCTATATACAAGTGTTCCTGTTATCGAAGCAATTGAAATGCCCTTGAGGAGCCTGCATTTTAGGGACCACGCCCCTGAGATGTAAAGATCGACTTAGAAAACTCTCTTCAAGCTAGCTTTGACAAATATCTGTTGTAAATGCAAAAACAGATGTTTTTGTCAGCTGGATGGCTTGGCAATGGAAGCAACACTTGCAGTAATTCAGGCTAACATTCGGATGAAATTGTTTGAACATCAGATCAATTCAACGAAAGAGATCATCAATAAGATCCCTAAAAATGATCTTGAGGCCTGCCTTAAATGCAACTATAGAATCACTTTTAGAGGAACTGGAGTCGAATATGAGACGTTTAAGAATTGTTTGCATGCAAAATGCCAAAATATTGATGATTAAATTGATGAAAAATTTGAAATTTTAATTAGATAATCATGACACGTTGCTGTATATCTGCATATCGGTAAAAATTTACTCAACAAGTTTTAAACTCCTAACGTTGCAAATTATTTCGAAAAAGTTAGAGTAATTTATCAATTTTAAATCAACTTGAAACACTTCTTAGCATAGTAAAGAAACTGTTGCTATTTTTCTAGATCTTGCAACTCCACTTCGCATAACATTTTTCTTCAAAAATTGAAAGAGATTCTTGTCGTTTCTTGTCAACAGCAAAAAAAGAGTAAAACCTAATTGAATGTTTTTTGATTGAAGAATTGTGAATCACGGTGTACCACAAGGAACTGTTTTATGACCACTCATTTTTTTTATGTGTGAACAATTTTTTTCATCCAATATTAACACAAAGGAGAAAATAATTCAATTCTCAAATGACAAAAATATTGTCTGTTGTGGAGACAAAAGTAGCCTAAATCAAAAATTCAAAGAAGTTTTAACAAAACAGACGAATATGTAGAGATGAACAAACTAACTTTGAATACAAAAAAAAGCGAATTAATATTTTTTTCTCGCGCAATAATTCTCATTTCGAATACAAAGTTCTCACAACATAAACAAGTTGCAGATATCTTGGTATTCAAATTTGAACGGAACCTTAAATTTGATGAGCAGCTGAATAAAAGATGGCTCATCCTATAAGATCAATACACCTAATAAAACATCAAATTCCCTTGAACGCGCGCATTCTTCTTTACATTAATTGTGTTTTCAGACTTACCGTTTTTGGCAATCTTTTTTCATTTTTGTGTCTGCAAAACTTCTAAAACGCATTAATCGACAGATTGACTGTTGTACAAAAAGTAACAAAATGAATGATCTGCTGATTCAGACAAAGATCTTATCCCCCTGACTAAAATTGTATTTATCGAGTGGGCTGCAATGGTTGGGGTTTTGAGGAATTATCCTCCCTGACTAAAATTGTCAGGTAAAAGTGGGCTTCAATGGGCTGCAATGGGAGGACTTTTGAGGAGTGAGGGGTATTTGTTTGAGAGTGAGGGACTTTTGAGAGTGAGGGGTATTTGTTCAGAGGGTAAAAAGAACTAAGAGCTGGGCTGTCAAGGGGAGGGGGGGGGGGGGCTAAATGGTGTATGAGTGAGGGTTAATTTGTACACAGGGGTAAAATCAATTAAGAGATGAGCTGCCAAGGGGGGTAAAATGGTGTAGAAGTGAGGGGGTATTTGTTCAGAGGGTAAAATGAATTAGGAGATGAGCTGCCAAGGGGGTAAAATGGTGTATGAGTGAGGGGGTACTTCTTCAGAAGGTAAAATAAGCTAAGCGACTGGGCTGCCAAAACGGGTAAAATGATGTGAGAATTTGGGGGTAATTTGTTGAGAGGGGGCAATTCTAACAATTTTTAATAATATATATATATATATATATATATTTATATATATATATATATATATATATATATATATATATATATATATATATACCGTCAGCAGTTGATTACGCTTTGATAGTCTGCAGTTAAAGGAGATCCAGCTGAGGGTACAGAGGTTATGGGTTCTTGACTGGCAGTCTTTAAGTATGGGGCTAAAACAATGTAAGTAAAAGTGGGCTTCAATGGGCTGCAATGGGAGGACTTTTGAGGAATTACCCCCTGATTGAAGTTGCCATATAGGAGCGAGCTGAAACGGGCTGCAATGGGAGGACATTTGAGGAATTACCCCGGACTAAAATTGCCATTTAAGGGTGGGCTGCAATGGACTGGAGTGGGAGGATTTTTGAGGAATTATCCCCCCGACTAAAATTGCATTGTAAGAGTGGCTGCAATGGACTGCAATGGGAGCACTTTTGAGGAATTACCCTCCCTGACTAAGATTACCAGGTAAGTGTGGGTTGCAATAGTCTGCAATACGAGGAATTTTGAGGAAATACCTCCGCTGACTAAAATTGGCATGTAAGAGTGGGCTGCAATTGGCTGAAATCGAAACACTTTTGAAGAATTACCTCCCCTGACTAAAAGTGCCATGTAAGAGTCTGCTGCTATGGGAGGAAAAAAATAAAACGGCGTAAGAAGGAGGGCGTAATATGTTCAGAGGGGGTAAAGTAATATAAGAGTTGGGCTGCCATGGGGGGTAAAATGGTGTAAGATTTAGGGGGTATTTTTTCAGAGGTGGTTAAAATGATGTAAGACTGGGGCTGCAATGGGAGGATATTTGATTTGTTTTTTGGGCTGCATTAGGCTTCCAACAGGTGTAAAATGGTGTAAGAGTGAGAGGGTAAAGTACAAGTTAACTCCCCACTCTTACATCTCATTGGTTTGTCAAGGGGGGTAAAATGATGTAAGAGTTCGAGGGTAATGGAGAAATTACCCTCAAACTCTTACATCAGTTTACACAAATACTCAATTTTAACAAAACAATACAAAGTTTTGCCAAATAACACAACTCATGCTACAAACACCCAATTTTTTTTTGTAAAAACAAGCAATTCTTGCAAATAAACGCCAAATTCAGGCCAAGAAAGTCTCATCTCCTCACTAAAAATAGCCATGTCTTGCCATAATAAAAAAAAGAGTTCTTGCCAAAATACCCGACTATTACAAAAGATACGAAATTTTTGGCAAAAATAACCATTGTTTGGTGTAAATACATGTTTCATGTCAAAAATTCCTACATTAAGCGAATATGACTTTTAATCTATTCACCTATAATCAAACAATATTTTTCAATTTTGACTTAATTCACCCACAGCTAACCCAATGCTACCCAACTGACTCTGTTTGTACCCGATTTACCCTTAAATCTACACACATTTACTCAACTTTGACATATTTTAGTCAAATTTTCCCAATTTTAACAAATCTTTTCCAGATTTTACCTAATTGATAGTCATTTTACCAAAATTGAACAAAAGTTATTACAAAATTTATCAAAAAAGGTGCCATCTTTTTCACGTTCCTAATCACACATAGTTTTCCCAACTTATTAGCAGAGCAAATCAAGTGATCAAAAAACTAGTTGGTCTCATAAATTATTGTTAAATTATCTCAGTTGTAGAGGTGAAGAGTTGACATAACGAACAGTATTGCTAAGTTAAGTCACCCATTCGTCGTAGAGGGTCAGTAAAAGATTATGAACAAATTTGATCCAATTACGTCGTATCATTTTTGTAATAACAGATAATTAGGAGATCAAATTGTTGTAGCGGGTTGCTTAACTCATGTAAGCAAATAATACTCCATGATACGTACGGTACGAATTTTCATGTTTTTTAAAACAATGGAGAGATTGAGTGACTAAAATTGTAATATAATATCGTAACAATTCGAACACAATTATAACAAAATGATGTCGTTTTTTTCGTCGCACACAAACACAAATTTTTTTATTGTTCTTATTAATTTGCTTCTTTTCGCATATCACTAATAACTGGAGCTTATTCTGTTCCCGATAAGTATTCCTTCTCTTCACTATAAGCCGAAATTGTCGTCTTAAAACCCAGCAGTGAAAGCTCCTCATCTCCTCCTTCAATTTCTCCTTCCACTTAACAATTTTTTTAAACAAAAACAGCAAAGCAATGCTAAAAAAATGGATAAATTGATATTATAATCGTGGTGATTACCCGCAATTAGCAAAATTACTTTGCTTAATCTAGATGTTTTCATTGGGTGCTGGTGGCGTGGGAGGTTTTAGTTGCTAATCAGTTCTGTTCCTACCGTAAACAGTAAACAAAATGAACTAATAAAAACTATTCTAAGCTCATATGCTCATATAGTTGTTTATACCAAAATTCTATCAGTCACTACTTGTTCTAAACCTGCAAGGCATAGTTTTCTCGATGTTGATCATCTTCGGCAGCATTGGAGCAGAGCTTCTAAGACTTAGGTTAACGCAGTATCGGTGGTTTCTGGCGCCAATCAATAGAAACTGTTAGACTCTATTAGACTCCCTTACCCCAGGCACAAATTGTTACCTAGGTTGAGGTCCCATCCTGAAGTTCACTTCAGCAGGGGAACGGTCCGATCAGAGGCAATTTTTGCCAAAAGAGCCCTTGTTTGGTTAAAACACACATTTCATGTCAAAAATTTCTATATTAAGCGAACATGACTTTTACCCTATTTATCTTTAATCAAGAAACATTTTTTTTATTTTTGTGTCAGGCTATGGACGAAAAATTGCTCGATTCTGTGGCCTTCAACATACGCTTATCTGTCCGGAAAATTAAACTAGAACATAAGGTTGGATGCAAAATTGAATAAGCTGTGTCTGTACGTCAGGAGAGGCCCTCAAAGCGACAAAATTTTGATTCCATCAGATTACTTGACAACATCAGCTAACCATTTTTTGTGAAAGATCTTCTGTCCTACGGCCCAAAACATCAAACATCCAATCCGCAACTAATTCAAAGGGGCGCACTTTTTTTGCTAGGAATAGACAAACTGGACGGCGCACTGCGAAAAGCGGAACTGATGGTGAGAAACTGTGTGAAATTGAAGCCTGTGCAAAATGGTACGCTGAAAATGTCAGAGAAACACCCGCCGACAGAGGGGTTATGAAGTTGGAAACACTTTTGAAAGATAACGAAAGCTTAGCTGTACCTAGGGATTGATAAGGGCACGGGATTTTGTGTGATGAAGAAGCAATCATATAGCAAAAAACTGGCGGATGTTCTTGATAGCACCCGATTTCAAAAAATTGCTAGTGCGTTGCATAAATTTGCTCTGACGTTCATCTTCGGCAGCACTGGAGCAGAGCTTCTGAGATATAGGTTAACGCAGTATCGATGGTTTTTGCGCCAATTACTAGACTCTTTTAGACTGAATTAGACCCCTTTATCCCAGGTACAAAATATTACCCAGGTTGAGGTCCCATCCTGAAGGTCACTTCAGGATGAGAATTGTCTGATCAGAAGCAATGTTTGCCAATGATTTTTACCTTATTTACAATTATTCAAGAAAAATTCCCCAATTTTGACTTAATTGACCCACAGCTTACCCAATGCTACACAACTGATTCTGTTTTTACCCGATATACCTTTAAAACCACACATTTACCCAACTTTAACCTATTTTAGTCAAATTTTCCCAATTTTAACAAATTTTTCCAGATCTTGCCTAATAAACATTCAATTTACAAAAATCAAACAAAAGTTAGAAAAAAATATCAAAAATGGTACTTTCTTACACACGTTACTCTTCAAACATAGTTTGCCCAGCTTATTAGCAGAGCAAATCAAGTGATAAAAAAAATCGTTAGTCTCATAAATTTTTTTGAGTTATCTCAGTTGGAGAGGTGAAGAATTGACATAATGAACTTTTTTGAAAAGTTACGTGACCTCATCCTTGTAGAGTTTCAGTGAAAGTTGTTAACAATATTAATCGAATTATGTCGTATTATTATTTTAACTACAGATAATTAGGAGATCTAATTGTTGTAGCGGGTTGCCTTACTCATGTAAACAATTAATAGTCCATAATACTTACGGTATGAGTTTTCATGTTTTTAAAAAGAGTGCAGAGCTTGAGTGACTGAATTTCTACTATAATATCGTAAAAATTACAACACAGTTATATCAAAATGATGTCGTTTTTGTTGTCGCACACCAGCACAAATATTTTTCATTGCTCTATGTTAATTTCCTTCTTTTCGGCAACTCAACAATAAATGAAACTTATTCTATTCCAGATAAAAATTCCTTCTTTTCGCTTTAAGCCGAAATTGTTGTCTTAAAATCCAGCAGTGAAAGTTCCTCATCTCGAAAATTCCTCATCAGTGAAAATTCCAAATCCAGCAGTGAAAGTTCCTCAGCAGTGAAAATTCCCCATCATGTCACTTTGCTCAATTTGGATTTTTACCTTGGGTGCTGGTGGCGTGGGAGGTTTTAGTTGCTTATTTACCATGAACAATAAACAAAATATACTAAAAAAACTATTCTAAGCTCAAATAGTTGTTTATACCAAAGTTCTATCAGCCACTACTTGTGCTAAACCTGCAGGGCATAGTATGCTTGATGATGTTCATCTTCGGCAGCACTGGAGCAGAGCTTCTAAAATTTAGTTTAACGCAGTATCGGTGGTTTCTGAAGCCAATTACTAGACTCTTTTAGACTGAATAGACTCCTTTATCCCAGGCACAAAATGTTGCCCAGGTTGAGGTCCCATCCTGAATGTCACTTCAAGATGGGAATTGTCCGATCAGAGGCAATTTTTGCCAATAACTTTTATATTATTTACAATTATTCAAGAAAAATTTCCCAATTTTGACTTAATTGACCCACAGCTTACCCAATGCTACCCAACTGATTCTATTTTGCCCGATTTACCCTTAAAAATACACACATTTACCCAATTTTAACCTAATTTAGTCAAATTTTCCCAATTTAACCAAATTTTTCCAGATCTTGCCTAATAAACATTCAATTTACAAAAATCAAACAAAAGTTAGAAAAAAATATCAAAAATGGTACTTTCTTACACACGTTACTCTTCAAACATAGTTTGCCCAGCTTATTAGCAGAGCAAATCAAGTGATAAAAAAAATCGTTAGTCTCATAAATTTTTTTGAGTTATCTCAGTTGGAGAGGTGAAGAATTGACATAATGAACTTTTTTGAAAAGTTACGTGACATCATCCTTGTAGAGTTTCAGTGAAAGTTGTTAACAATATTAATCGAATTATGTCGTATTATTATTTTAACTACAGATAATTAGGAGATCTAATTGTTGTAGCGGGTTGCCTTACTCATGTAAACAATTAATAGTCCATAATACTTACGGTATGAATTTTCATGTTTTTTAAAAGAGTGCAGAGCTTGAGTGACTGAATTTTTACTATAATATTGTAAAAATTACAACACAGTTATATCAAAATGATGTCATTTTTGTTGTCGCAGACCAGCACAAATATTTTTCATTGCTCTATGTTAATTTCCTTCTTTTCGGCAACTCAACAATAACTGAAACTTATTCTATTCCAGATAAAAATTCCTTCTTTTCGCTTTAAGCCGAAATTGTTGTCTTAAAATCCAGCAGTGAAAATTCCTCATCTCGAAAATTCCTCATCAGTGAAAATTCCAAATCCAGCAGTGAAAGTTCCTCAGCAGTGAAAATTCCCCATCATGTCACTTTGCTCAATTTGGATTTTTACCTTGGGTGCTGGTGGCGTGGGAGGTTTTAGTTGCTTATTTACCATGAACAATAAACAAAATATACTAAAAAAACTCTTCTAAGCTCATATAGTTGTTTATACCAAAATTCTATCAGTCACTAATTGTGCTAAACTTGAATGGCATAGTATCCTCGATGATGTTCATCTTCGGCAGCACTGGAGCAGAGCTTCTAAGATTTAGGTTAAAGCAGTATCGGTTGTTTCTGGCGCCAATTACTAGACTCTTTTAGACTGAATTAGACTACTTTATCCCAGGCAAAAAATGTTACCCAGGTTGAGGTCCCATCCTGAAGGTCACTTCAGGATGGGAATGGTCTGATCAGAAGCAATGTTTGCCAATGATTTTTACCTTATTTACAATTATTCAAGAAAAATTCCCCAATTTTGACTTAATTGACCCACAGCTTACCCAATGCTACCCAAATGATTCTAATTTTACCCGATTTGCCCTTAAAATTACACACATTTACCCAACTTTAACCAAATTTAGTCAAATTTTCCCAATTTAACCAAATTTTTCCAGATCTTGCCTAATAAACAGTCAATTTACAAAAATCAAACAAAAGTTAGAAAAAAAAACAAAAATGGTACTTTCTTACACACGTTACTATTCAAACATAGTTTGCCCAGCTTATTAGCAGAGCAAATCAAGTGATAAGAAAACTCGTTGGTCTCATAAATTTTTGTTGAGTTATCTCAGTTGGAGAGGTGAAGAATTGACATAATGAACATTTTTGAAAAGTTACGTGACCTCATCCTTGTAGAGGTTCAGTAAAAGTTTGTTAACAATATTAATCGAATTATGTCGTATTATTATTGTAACTACAGATAATCAGGAGATCAATTGTTGTAGCGGGTTGCTTAACTCATGTAAGCAAATAATACTCCATGATACGTACGGTATGAATTTTCATGTTTTTTAAAACAATGGAGAGCTTGAGTGACTAAAATTGTACTATAATATCGTAACAATTCGAATACAAATATAACAAAATGATGTTGTTTTTGTCGTCGCACACAAACTTAAATTTTTTTTATTGCTCTTAATAATTTGCTTCTATTCGCATATCAACAATAACTGGAGCATATTCTGTTCCCGATAAGTATTCCTTTTTTTCACTATAAGCCGAATTTGTCGTCCTAAAACCCAGCAGTGAAAATTCCTCATCTCCTCTTTCAGTTTTTACTTCCACTTATCTATTTTTTTTTAACAAAATCGCCAAAGCAATGCTCAAAAAATGGATAACTGGATATTATAATCATTGTGATGACCCGCAAATACCAAAGTCACTTTGCTCAATTTGGAATTTTACCTTGGGTGCTGGGGGCGTGGGAGGTTTTAGTTGCTTATTTACCATGAACAATAAACAAAATATACTAAAAAACTATTCAAAGCTCATGTAGTTGTTTATACCAAAATTCTATCAGTCATTAATTGTGGTAAACCTGCATGACATAGTATCCTCGACGATGTTCATCTTAGGCAGCATTGGAGCAGAGCTTCTAGGATTTAGGTTAACGCAGTATCGGTGGTTCCTGGCGCCAATTACTAGACTCTTTTAGACTGAATTATACTCCTTTATCCTATGCACAAAATGTTACCCAGGTTGAGGTCCCATCCTGAAGGTCACTTCAGGATGGGAATTATCTGATCAGAGGCAATTTTTGCCAATGACTTCTACCTTATTTACAACTATTCAAGAAAAATTTCCCAATTTTGACTTAATTGACCCACAATTTACCCAATTCTATCCAACTGATTCTATTTTTAAGCAATTTACCCTTAATATTACACACATTTACCCAACTTTAATCAAATTTTTCCAGATCTTGCCTAATAAACAGTCAATTTACAAAAATCAAACAAAATTTAGAAAAAATATCAAAAATGGTACTTTCTTACACACGTTACTATTCAAACATAGTTTGCCCAGCTTATTAGCAGAGCAAATCAAGTGATAAAAAAACTCGTTGGTCTCATAAATTTTGTTGAGTTATCTCAGTTGGAGAGGTGAAGAATCGACATAATGAACATTTTTGAAAAGTTACGTGACCTCATTCTTGTAGAGTTTCAGTGAAAGGTTGTTAACAATATTAATCGAATTATGTCATATTATTATTGTAACTACAGATAATTAGGAGATCTAATTGTTGTAGCGGGTTGCCTTACTCATGTAAACAAATAATAGTCCATAATACTTACGGTATGAATTTTCATGTTTTTTTAAAGAGTCCAGGGCTTGATTGACCAAAATCTAACTATAATATCGTATTAATTACAACACAATTATCTCAAATTGATGTCATGTTTGGTCGTCGCACACAAACACAAATTCATTTCAATGCTCTATGCTATTCTCCTTCTATTAGGCAAATCAGCAATAACTGGAACTTGTTCCATTCCCAAAAAGTATTCTTTTCTTTCACTATCGGCTTAAGTTGTCGTCTCAAAACCCAGCAGTGAAAATTTCTCAACTCCTCTTTCAATTTTTCTTTCCGTTAAAATTTTTTAAAAACAAAAACAGCAAAGCAATGCTCAAAAGGAGGATAGATGGATATTATAATCAAAGTAATGAACCACAAATAGCAAAATCACTTTTCTCTATCTGGATGTTTACATTGGGGGGTGGTGGCGTGGAAAGCTTAAGTTGCTTATCAATTCTGTTCCTACCACTAACAATAAACACAATAAACGATTTAAAACTCTTCTAAACTCAAATAGCTGTTTATACCAAAGTTCTATCAGTCACTTGTTCTAAACCTGCAAAGCATAATATCTTTGATGATATTCATCTTGAGCTGCATTGGAGTTTCTCCGCAAAGTTTTTATATCCCAAAGTCTACGTATCTTTCAAATGGTTTTTTTATATTCCTACCTTAGTATGCTAATTTCTCTTGCTGTTCTGATCATACCATCCCCAGACTGAAGTAACCTCTGATCATGCCATCCTCAGACCGAAGTGACCTCTGAACACACTATTTTGCGCTCGAACCAAATACGAGACCATGTAACTTTGGTCCGGGAACACATCAAGTGCGTTGAATTTGGTTTGATCAGAGGTCACTTCTGGCAGGCACCTTAACGTGGGTACGTATCTTTGAAATGGTTTTCTTTTTATTCTTAACGGATAATGCTTATTTCTTTTGCTGTGTCCATTGAGCTTAAACAAAAATGCAACATCATTCGTTTCGATGTATTGTTTTCTGTCAGTTTATTAGTTTCCACTTAAAACATTGATTCGCTTTTCTGGCGTTGAAACCGGTGTCATTAAGTGTCTTAAAAATTGCAAATGGGGATTTGTTGAATATTCGTTTCGAGGACGTCATTTTACAGTTTTTGGTGAAGACAGAAGACAGTTGCCACCAGTGTGTTCGTCATTGCCAGGCGGCCCTCTGGCGAAATGGAAAATCAATTACCTTAAGGTTTGTAACCTCCAGACTGCAGAGGAATCGAAATTATAATATTGTTCTTTCAGGGATTTCTTAACGGCAAATTGGTCTCTCAAAGCTAATTACCTCGATTTGCTCACGGAAACATTTGGGTATAAACTTTTTTGTGCGCTCGAATTGCGCTCGATGCCATCTCTGATCAGACGAGTTTCAGACCAAAATGACCTGTGAAAGACAAGTAGCAGACCAATCTCTAGACGAGTTCCGGACCATTGTACAGACTAAAAAGCGCTCCAAATCTTGTCCAAGAACGCATGCATGAACGATCTCTGCAGATATTGAATTTAAAAAGTATTTCCCGAACAAATATGACAACAAATAAAACATTAAGGTATATCAATAAAGTGACCTCTAATCATACCGTCAACAGACCGAAGTAAGCTCTCATCCTGCCATTTTCAGACCGATTTGACCTCTGATCATACTATTTTGCGCTCGAACAAAATCTGAGACCATGTAATTTTGGTCTGCGAACACACCATGTGCGTTGAGTTTGATCTGATCAGAGGTCACTTCTGGATAGCAATTCAACCTGGGTACGTATCTTTGAAATGGTTTTTTTATATTCCTAACTGATAATGCTAACTCCTTTTGCCGTATTCATTGAGTTTAAACAAAAACAAAAAGCAACATCAATTGTTTCGAAATTCAATTACCTTAATGTTTGTAAACTCTGTACTGCAGATGAATTGCAAATAACCATACCATCCCCAGATACCATCCTCAGACCGAAGTAACCTCTGATCATACCATCCTCAGACCGAAGTGAACTCTGATCATTCTATTTTGCTCTCGAACCAAATCTCAGACGCTGTAATTTTGGTCTGGGAACACACCGTGAGCGTCGAAATTGGTCTGTTCATAGGTAACTTCTGCATGGCACCTTAACCTGGGTACGTATATTTGAAATAGTTTTCTTTATATTCCTAACTGATAATGCTAATTTCTTTTGCTGTTTCCATTGAGTTTGAACAAGAAAGCAACATCACTCGTTTCGATGTTTTGTTTGCAGTCAGTTCATTGAGTTCTGCTTAAAAAATTTTTCGCTTTTCTGGCGTTGAAACCGGTATCATTAAGTGTTTTAAAAATTGCAAATGGGGATTTGTTGAATGTTCGTTTCGAGGACGTCATTTTACAGTTTTTGGTGAAAACAGAAGACAGTTGCCTCCAGTGTGTCCGTCATTGCTAGGCCGTTCCTCTGGCAAAACCAAAAATCAATTATTTTAATGTGCGTAACCTCTAGAGTGCAGAAGAATAACAAAGATGATAATGGTTTCTTAGGGAATTTTTAACGGAAAATAGGTTTCTCAAAGCTACCTACATCGATTTGCTCACGGAAACATTCGTGAATAATTTTACTTGTGCATTTAAATTGCGCTCGATAACGTCTCCAATCAGACGTGTTCCAAACCAAAATGATCTGTGAAAAACAGGTACCAGACCATTCTCTGGACAAGTTCCAGACCATTGTCCAGACTAATTAGCGCTCGAAAAGTTGTCCCAGAAGGTAGTATGCATGGAAAATCTCTGCAGATAATGCTTTAAAAAAGTATTGCTTCAAATTTGATAAAAAATCACCGGACCGAAGTGACCTCTGATCATGACATCCTCAGACCGAAGTCAGCTCTGATCATGCCATCCTCAGATCGAAGTGACCTCTGATCGTACTATTTTATGCTCGAACCAAATCCCAGACCATGTAATTTTGTTCCTGGAACACACCGTGAGCGTCGAATTTGGTCTGATCAGAGGTCACTTCTGGATGGCACCTCAAACTGGGTACGTATATTTGAAATGGTTTTCTTTATATTCCTAATTGATTATGCCTTTTTCTTTTGCTGTCTCCTTTGAGTTAAACAAGCAAAGCAGAATCACTTGTTCCGTGTATTGTTTGCTGTCAATTTAATACAAATGGGGGCATGTTGCATGTTCGTTTTGAAGACGTCATTTACAATTTTTGTTTAAGACATAAAACAGTTGCCACCAGTGTGTCCGTTATTGCTAGGCCGTCGCTCTGGCAAAAACAAAAATCAATTACTTTAAAATGTGTAATTTCTAGACTGCAGAAGAATTGCAAATATAATATTTTTCTTTCAGGAATTCCTTAATGGAAAAAAAGTTTCTCTAAGCTAACTATATCGATTTGCTCACGGAAAAATTTTTGTATAATATTACTTGTGCGCTCGAATAGCGCTCAATGCCGTCTCTGATCAGACGAGTCCCAGACCGAAATGTTCATTGACAAACAATCACCAGATCATTGTCTTGACGAGTTCCAGACCATTGTCCAGACTAAAGAGCGCTCGAAGTGTTGTCCAAAACCATATGCATGGACGATCTCTATAGATATAAAATACAAAATTATTTCCCAAACAAATATGACAACAAATAAAACAATAAGATATATAAAAAAAATTGACCTCTGATCATATCATACCCAGACAGAAGTGATCTCTAATCATACCATCCTCAGACCGAAGTGACCTCTGATCATTCTATTTTGTGCTCGAACCAAATCTCAGACCCTGTAATCTTGGTCCGGGAAAACACCGTGTGCGTTGACTTTGGTCTGATCAGAGGTCACTTCTGGATGGCACCTCAACCTGGGTACGTATCTTTGAAATGGTTTCCTTAATATTCCTAACTGATAATGCTAATTTATTTTGCTGTGTCCATTGAGTTTGAACAAGAAAGCAACATCACTCGTTTCGATGTTTTGTTTGCAGTCAGTTCATTGAGTTCTGCTTAAAAAATATTTCGCTTTTCTGGCGTGGAAACCGGTATCATTAAGTGACTTAACAAATGCAAACGAGGACATAATGCGTTTTCGTTTTGAGGATGTCATTTTACAATTTTGGTTGAAGATACATGACAGTTGTCACCAGTGTGTCCGTCAACGCTAGGCCGTCCCTCTGGCAAAGCCAAAAATCATTTATTTTAAAATGTATAACTTCTGGACTGCAGAATAGTTGCAAATTTGATTTTGTTCTTTCAGGGTTTTCTTAACGGAATATAGGTTCCTCAAAACTAACAACATCGACTTGCTCACGGAAACATTTTTTTATAATTTTTCTTGTGCGCTCGGATTGCGCTCGATGCCGTCTCTGAACAGACGAGTTCCAGACCGAAATATTCATTGACAGACAATTACCAGACCATTGTCTTGACGAGTTCCAGACCATTGTCCAGACTAAAGTGCGCTCAAAGTGTTGTCCCAGACCGTATGAATGGACGAACTCTGCAGATATTCAATTACAAAAGTTTTTCCCGAACATATATGACAACAGATAAAACAAAAATATATATCAATAAAGTGACCTCTGATCATGCCATCCCCGGACCAAAGTGACCTCTGATCATGCCATCCTCAGACCGAAGTGCCCTCTGATCATACTATATTGCGACCGAACCAAATCCCAGACCATGATAATGCTAATTTCTTTTGCTTTGTACATTGATTTTAAAGAAAAAGGCAACATCACTCGCTTTGATGTATTGTTTGCCGTCAGTTTATTGATTTCTGCTTAAAACAATATTTCGTTTTTCTGGCGTTGAAACCGGTATCATTAAGTGACTTAACAATTGCAAATGGGGACTTGTTGCGTGTTCGTTTTGAGGATGTTATTTTACAATTTTTGTTGAAGACACAAGACAGTTGCCACCAGTGTGTCCGTCATTGTTAGGCCGTCACTCTGGCAAAACCAAAAATCAATTAAAGTGTGTAACCTCTGGACTGCAGCAGAATTGCAAAGATGATATTGTTCTTTCGGGGATTTCTTAACGGAAAATTGGTTTCTCAAAACTAACTACATCGACTTGCTCGCGGAAACAGTTTGTACAATTTTTCTTGTGCGCTCGAATTGCGCTCGATGCCGTCTCTGATCAGACGAGTTCCAGACCGTCATGTTCAATGACAGACAATTACCAGTCAATTTTCTTGACGAGTTCCAGACCATTGTCCAGACTAAATTGCGCTCGAAGTGTTGTCCCAGACTATATGCATGGACAATCTCTGCATATATTCAATTATTTAAAAAAATTTTCCCGAGCATATATGACATCAAATAAAACAAAAATATATATCAATAAAGTGACCTCTGATCATGCCATCCCCGGACCGAAGTGACCTCTGATCATGCCATCCTCAGACCGAAGTGACCTCTGATCATACTATATTGCGACCGAACCAAATCCCAGACCATGTAATTTTGGTCTGGGAACACAACATGTGCGTTGAGTTTGGTCTGATCAGAGGTCACTTCTGGATGGCACCTTAACGTGGGTACGTATACTTGAAATGGTTGAAACTGATAATGCTAATTTCTTTTGCTTTGTACATTGATTTTAAAGAAAAAGGCAACATCACTCGCTTCGATGTATTGTTTGCCGTCAGTTTATTGGTTTCTGCTTAAAAAAATGTTTCGTTTTTCTGGCGTTGAAACCGGTATCATTAAGTGACTCAACGATTGCAAATGGGGACTTGTTGCGTGTTCGTTTTGAGGATGTTATTTTAAAGTTTTTGTTGAAGACACAAGACAGTTGCCACCAAAGTGTCCGTCATTGTTAGGCCGTCCCTCTGGCAAAACCAAAAATCAATTAAAGTGTGTAACCTCTGGACTGCAGCAGAATTGCAAAGATGATATTGTTCTTTCGGAGATTTCTTAACGGAAAATTGGTTTCTCAAAATTAACTACATCGACTTGCTCGCGGATACATTTTTGTACAATTTTTCTTGTGCGCTCATATTGCGCACGATGCCGTCTCTGAACAAACGAGTTCCGGACCGAAATATTCATTGACAGATAATAACCAGACCATTGTCTTGACGAGTTCCAGACCATTGTGCAGACTAAAGTGCGCTCGAAGTGTTGTCCCAGACAGTGTGCATGGACGATCTCTGCATATATTCAATTATTACAAAAATTTTTCCCAAACATATATGACAACAAATAAAACAAAAACATATATCAATAAAGTGACCTCTCATCATGCCATCCCCGGACCAAAGTGACCTCTGATCATGCCTTCCTCAGACCGAAGTGACCTCCGATCATACTATTTTGCGCCCGAACCAAATCCCAGACCATGTAATTTTGGTCTGGGAACACACCGTGAGCGTTGAGTTTGGTCTAATCAGAGGTCACTTCTGGATGGTGTCTTAACGTGGGTACGTATATTTGAAATGATTGAAACTGATAATGCTAATCTTTTTGCTTTGTACATTGATTTTAAAAAAAAGCAACATCACTCGCTTCGATGTATTGTTTGCCGTCAGTTTATTGATTTCTGCTTAAAACAATGTTTCGCTTTTCTGGCGTTGAAACCGGTATCCTTAAGTGACTTAACAATTGCAAATGGGGACTTGTTGCGTGTTCGTTTTGAGGATGTTATTTAACAATTTTTGTTGAAGACACAAGACAGTTGCCACCAGTGTGTCCGTCATTGTTAGGCCGTCCCTCTGGCAAAACCAAAAATCAATTAAAGTGTGTAACCTCTGGACTGCAGCAGAATTGCAAAGATTAAATTGTTCTTTCGGGGATTTCTTAACGGAAAATAGGTTTCTCAAAACTAACTACATCGACTTGCTCGCGGGAACATTTTTGTACAAGTTTTCTTGTGCGCTCATATTGCGCACGATGCCGTCTCTGAACAAACGAGTTCCGGACCGAAATATTCATTGACAGATAATAACCAGACCATTGTCTTGACGAGTTCCAGACCATTGTGCAGACCAAAGTGCGCTCGAAGTAATGTCCCAGACAGTATGCATGGACGATCTCAGCATATATTCAATTATTACAAAAATCTTTCCCAAATATGTATGACAACAAATAAAACAAAAACATATATGAATAAAGTGACCTCTCATCATGCCATCCCCGGACTGAAGTGACCTGTGATCATGCCATCCTCAGACCGAAGTGACCTCTGATAATACTATTTTGCGCCCGAACCAAATCCCAGACCATGTAATTTTGGTCTGGGAACACACCGTGGGCGTTGAGTTCTGACTGATCAGAGGTAACTTCTGGATGGCACCTTAACGTGGGTACGTATATTTGAAATGGTTGAAACTTATAATGCTAATTTCTTTTGCTTTGTACATTGAATTTAAACAAAAAAGCACCATCACTCGTTTCGATGTATTGTTTGCTGTCAGTTTATTGGTTTCTGCTTGAAACATTGGTTCGCTTTTCTGGCGTTGAAACCGGTATCTTTAAGTGACTTAAAAATTGCAAATGGGGATTTGTTGCGTGGTCGTTTTGACGATGTCATTTTACAATTTTTGTTAAAGACACAAGACAGTTGCCACCAGTGTGTCCGTCATTGCTAGGCCGTCCTTCTGGCAAAACCAAAAATCAATCACATTGAAGTGTGTAACCTCTGGACTGCAGAAGAATTGCAAAGAAGATATTGTTCTTTCAGGGATTTCTTAACGGAAAATAGGTTTCTCAAAACTAACTACATCGACTTGCTCACGGAAACATTTTTGTATAATTCTTCTTATGCGCTCGAATTGCACTCGATGCCGTCTCTGATCAAACGAGTCCCAGACCGAAATGTTCATTGACAGACAATTACCAGACCATTGTCTTGACGAGTTCCAGACCATTGTCCAGACGAAAGTGCGCTCGAAGTGTTCTCCCAGACCGTATGCGTGGACAATCTCTGCACATATCAATTACAAAATTTTTTCCCGAACATATGTGACATCAAATAAAACAAAAGTGTACATCAATAAAGTGACCTCTGATCATGCCATCGCCGGACCGAAGTGATCTCTGATCATGTCATCCTCAGACCGAAGTGACCTCTGATCATACTATTTTGCGCCCGAACCAAATCCCAGACCATGTAATTTTGGTCTGGGAACACACCGTGTGCGTTGAGTTCTGACTGATCAGAGGTAACTTCTGGATGGCACCTTAACGTGGGTACGTATATTTGAAATGGTTGAAACTTATAATGCTAATTTCTTTTGCTTTGTACATTGAATTTAAACAAAAAAGCACCATCACTCGTTTCGATGTATTGTTTGCTGTCAGTTTATTGGTTTCTGCTTGAAACATTGGTTCGCTTTTCTGGCGTTGAAACCGGTATCTTTAAGTGACTTAAAAATTGCAAATGGGGATTTGTTGCGTGGTCGTTTTGACGATGTCATTTTACAATTTTTGTTAAAGACACAAGACAGTTGCCACCAGTGTGTCCGTCATTGCTAGGCCGTCCCTCTGGCAAAACCAAAAATCAATCACATTGAAGTGTGTAACCTCTGGACTGCAGAAGAATTGCAAAGAAGATATTGTTCTTTCAGGGAATTCTTAACGGAAAACAGGTTTCTCAAAGCTAACTACATCGGTTTGCTCACGGAAAGTTTTGTGTATAACTTTTCTGGTGCGCTCAAGGTGTGCTCAAAGTCGTCTCTGATGAGACGAGTACCGGACCAAATTGACCTCTGATCAGACAAGTATCAGACCATTGTCTAGACGAGTTCAAGACCATTGTCCAGACTAAAGTGCGCTCGGAATGTTGTCCCAGAGAATATGTTTGGACGATTTTGCTTGACTGAACATTCTTTGCCTGAGGACAATTTTCGAGTTGAGAATTTCAGTGTATAGGCACGATGAAGACTGTCTTCTTTTAAGTCTGGCAATCTGTTGATATACGTTTTTCGGTTTTGTTTACTACTGATGGCATTGTTTTTGTATTTTATAATCTATGAAATTTTTTATTGATGAACATTTTCACGATGAAAATAAAAACAGGTTTTCTGTTGATTGCTGAAATAAACAATGCTAATAAATGAATTTTTTTAAAAAAAGAGTACAATGAAATATGTCTATAGACATTTATATAATATATATATATATATATATATATATATATTTATATATTTTTTTATGCGAAACATTTATATATACATATATATATATATACACCTAAAATTCTATATATATATATATATATAAATATATATTTTTTTTGATATTTTTATATTGTATATATATATATATATATATATATATATATATATATATAAAATGTTTACACAATTATTGGTTTTGTATTTTTTAATCTATGACATTTTTGATTGTTCGATAATTTAACGATGACATTGGGTCTTCTGCTGTTTG
>NW_027451123.1:122500-127500 GCF_964194025.1 Convolutriloba macropyga | reverse complement strand
AACTTGTGCTCAGGCAACCAAGCAGCCAAGGTTGTGCGGTGTCTTGCTACAAATGTTCGGTTGTGTTCTAAATTAGCTGAAGTAAGCTGAAGCATCGCTTTGCTGTCTGAAAGTGTTGCCTCGTCATCTATGCGCTCCCAAATGGCCTAACACTGGCAGCCAATCAGAGTGCGAGAAAAGCGCTCCCAAATGGCCTAACACTGGCAGCCAATCAGAGTGCGAGAAAAGCGCTCCCAAATGGCCTAACACTGGCAGCCAATCAGAGTGCGAGAAAAGCGCTCCCAAATGGCCTAACAGTGGCAGCCAATCAGAGTGCGAGAAAAGCGCTCCCAAATGGCCTAACAGTGGCAGCCAATCAGAGTGCGAGAAAAGCGCTCCCAAATGGCCTAACAGTGGCAGCCAATCAGAGTGCGAGAAAAGCGCTCCCAAATGGCCTAACAGTGGCAGCCAATCAGAGTGCGAGAAAAGCGCTCCCAAATGGCCTAACAGTGGCAGCCAATCAGAGTGCGAGAAAAGCGCTCCCAAATGGCCTAACAGTGGCAGCCAATCAGAGTGCGAGAAAAGCGCTCCCAAATGGCCTAACAGTGGCAGCCAATCAGAGTGCGAGAAAAGCGCTCCCAAATGGCCTAACAGTGGCAGCCAATCAGAGTGCGAGAAAAGCGCTCCCAAATGGCCTAACAGTGGCAGCCAATCAGAGTGCGAGAAAAGCGCTCCCAAATGGCCTAACAGTGGCAGCCAATCAGAGTGCGAGAAAAGCGCTCCCAAATGGCCTAACAGTGGCAGCCAATCAGAGTGCGAGAAAAGCGCTCCCAAATGGCCTAACAGTGGCAGCCAATCAGAGTGCGAGAAAAGCGCTCCCAAATGGCCTAACAGTGGCAGCCAATCAGAGTGCGAGAAAAGCGCTCCCAAATGGCCTAACAGTGGCAGCCAATCAGAGTGCGAGAAAAGCGCTCCCAAATGGCCTAACAGTGGCAGCCAATCAGAGTGCGAGAAAAGCGCTCCCAAATGGCCTAACAGTGGCAGCCAATCAGAGTGCGAGAAAAGCGCTCCCAAATGGCCTAACAGTGGCAGCCAATCAGAGTGCGAGAAAAGCGCTCCCAAATGGCCTAACAGTGGCAGCCAATCAGAGTGCGAGAAAAGCGCTCCCAAATGGCCTAACAGTGGCAGCCAATCAGAGTGCGAGAAAAGCGCTCCCAAATGGCCTAACAGTGGCAGCCAATCAGAGTGCGAGAAAAGCGCTCCCAAATGGCCTAACAGTGGCAGCCAATCAGAGTGCGAGAAAAGCGCTCCCAAATGGCCTAACAGTGGCAGCCAATCAGAGTGCGAGAAAAGCGCTCCCAAATGGCCTAACAGTGGCAGCCAATCAGAGTGCGAGAAAAGCGCTCCCAAATGGCCTAACAGTGGCAGCCAGCTAGAGCTAGCTTAAGTTAGCTTGGGTTAGCTTGAGTTAGCTTTAATTAGCTTTAATTAGCTTAAGCTAGCTTAAGTTAGCTTGGGTTAGCTTGAGTTAGCTTGAGCTAGCTTGAGTTAGCTTGAATTAGCTTGAGTTAGCTTGAATTAGCTTGAGTTAGCTTGAGTTAGCTTGAATTAGCTTGAGTTAGCTTGAGTTAGCTCGGGTTAGCTTGAGTTTGACTTCATTAACCCAAGTTAGCTTGGGTTAACTTCATTAAGTTAGCTTGAACTAGCTTGAGTTAGCTTGAGTTAGCTTGAGTTAGCTTGAGTTAGCTTGAGTTAGCTTGTCTTAGCTTTAGCTAGCTTGAGTTAGCTTGAACTAGCTTTAGCTACCTTGAGTTAGCTTGAGTTAGCTCGGGTTAGCTTGAGTTAGCTTGAGTTAGCTTGAGTTAGCTTTAGCTAGCTTGAGTTAGCTTGAGTTAGCTTGAGTTAGCTTGAGTTAGCTTGAATTAGCTTGAGTTAGCTTGAGTTAGCTTTAGCTAGCTTGGGTTAGCTTGAGCTAGCTTGAGTTAGCTCGGGTTAGCTTGAGTTAGCTTGAGTTAGCTTTAGCTAGCTTGAGTTAGCTTGAGTTAGCTTGAGTTAGCTTGAGTTAGCTTTAGCTAGCTTGAGTTAGCTTGAACTAGCTTGAGTTAGCTTGAGCTAGCTTGAGTTAGCTTGAGTTAGCTTGAGTTAGCTTTAGCTAGCTTGAGTTAGCTTGAACTAGCTTTAGTTAGCTTGAGTTAGCTTGAGTTAGCTTGAGTTAGCTTGAGTTAGCTTGTCTTAGCTTTAGCTAGCTTGAGTTAGCTTGAACTAGCTTTAGCTACCTTGAGTTAGCTTGAGTTAGCTCGGGTTAGCTTGAGTTAGCTTGAGTTAGCTTGAGTTAGCTTTAGCTAGCTTGAGTTAGCTTGAGTTAGCTTGAGTTAGCTTGAACTAGCTTGAGTTAGCTTGAGTTAGCTTGAGTTAGCTTGAGTTAGCTTGAGTTAGCTTGAGTTAGCTTGTCTTAGCTTTAGCTAGCTTGAGTTAGCTTGAACTAGCTTTAGCTACCTTGAGTTAGCTTGAGTTAGCTCGGGTTAGCTTGAGTTAGCTTGAGTTAGCTTGAGTTAGCTTTAGCTAGCTTGAGTTAGCTTGAGTTAGCTTGAGTTAGCTTGAGTTAGCTTGAATTAGCTTGAGTTAGCTTGAGTTAGCTTTAGCTAGCTTGGGTTAGCTTGAGCTAGCTTGAGTTAGCTCGGGTTAGCTTGAGTTAGCTTGAGTTAGCTTTAGCTAGCTTGAGTTAGCTTGAGTTAGCTTGAGTTAGCTTGAGTTAGCTTTAGCTAGCTTGAGTTAGCTTGAACTAGCTTGAGTTAGCTTGAGCTAGCTTGAGTTAGCTTGAGTTAGCTTGAGTTAGCTTTAGCTAGCTTGAGTTAGCTTGAACTAGCTTGAGTTAGCTTGAGTTAGCTTGAGTTAGCTTGTCTTAGCTTTAGCTAGCTTGAGCTAGCTTGAACTAGCTTTAGCTACCTTGAGTTAGCTTGAGTTAGCTCGGGTTAGCTTGAGTTAGCTTGAGTTAGCTTGAGTTAGCTTTAGCTAGCTTGAGTTAGCTTGAGTTAGCTTGAGTTAGCTTGAGTTAGCTTGTCTTAGCTTTAGCTAGCTTGAGCTAGCTTGAACTAGCTTTAGCTACCTTGAGTTAGCTTGAGTTAGCTTGAGTTAGCTTGAGTTAGCTTTAGCTAGCTTGAGTTAGCTTGAGTTAGCTTGAGTTAGCTTGAACTAGCTTGAGTTAGCTTGAGTTAGCTTGAGTTAGCTTGAGTTAGCTTGAGTTAGCTTGTCTTAGCTTTAGCTAGCTTGAGTTAGCTTGAACTAGCTTTAGCTACCTTGAGTTAGCTTGAGTTAGCTCGGGTTAGCTTGAGTTAGCTTGAGTTAGCTTGAGTTAGCTTTAGCTAGCTTGAGTTAGCTTGAGTTAGCTTGAGTTAGCTTGAGTTAGCTTGAATTAGCTTGAGTTAGCTTGAGTGAATACAAGTATTATGCTGCTTCTAGTAGGTGAATACAAGTATTATGCTGCTTCAAGTATTATGCTGCTTCTAGTAGGTTGAATCCGAAACATCAGCATGTGAAAATTGAAAACATTTCTGGTTCGAATTGTCACAAGTATTTGGTGATCTGAGTAGCCAAACTCACTACAACGCCAATTGAAGGCAAAAATTCTCAACGGGAAAAGCTATTCTCATTGAATGAGCTAACAAGACGAGTATTATGTTGCTTCTAGTAGGCGAAAGCCAAAACATCAACATGTGAAAGTCTTGCTGAACAAATTTAATGTTGTTGAGCTCAGTACCGTGTGAATTAGTAGCCATAATTGGCGAGCGAAAATTGAACTGGCGAAACTTCGTCTTTGGAAAATTGCAGATGCCGAGCACTTATTTTGCAACGAGTATTATGTTGACTGTAGTAAGCGAAAGCCGAAACAGCAACATGTGAAAGCTGTTGAAATTTGTGGTCATTTTGCAATAAGTACAAGGAGTGTAACTAGTAGCCAGGTCAAAATTTGGGATAAGAATGAGCAAAAATTCTGCATGAGAACAGTTGAAATTATGAAACTAAATTACAAAGACTAGTATTATGTTGTTTCGAGTACGCGAAAGCGGAAACATCAACATGTGAACGTTTGTAACGAAGTTTCGTTAATTTTCAGCCTAGTACTGAGCAAGAACGAGTAGCCTCATCTCCAATCCCACGCAAAATGTAGTGAAATATGTGAGTGAACCTTATTCACGGTGAGGGTTTCCCGAGGTCTGTATTGCAGCGAGTATTATGTTGCTTCTAGTAAGCGAAAGCTGAAACAACAACATTTGAAAGTTGGAATTAATGACTGAATGGAAACTTCGACCTGTGTTTGATAGTAGTAGCGAACAAAACTGCTGAATCGGTTTCTGTCTCATATTGGTCAGTGAACCAATTAAGAGACAATCAACTACATAACCTGAATTGGGCGAGAGAACCCCCTTAACTTAAGCATATCAGTAAGGGGAGGAAAAGAAATCAACTGAGAATCCCTTAGTAATGGCGAATGAACAGGGAAAAGCTCATCGGGAAGAGAAATGGCAACATTTCTCGGTGTCCGGTATGGTTTGATGCTAGACTGGTGAATTTGTCCTGATGTCTACTGGAAAGTAGCATCAAAGAAGGTGAAAATCCTGTAAAGGTCATTTTCGATACCAGTCATAATGGCTCATTCCTATGAGTAGAGTTGTTTGAAAGTGCAACTCGAAGCTGGAGATATGTCTCTCCAAAAGCTAATTATAAAGCGAGACCGATAGTAAACAAGTACCGTGAGGGAAAGTTGAAAAGCACTCTGAAGAGAGAGTGAAAAGTACGTGAAACTGTTGAAGGGGAACTGGAGTGAGCGTTACCATACTCAATGCCTTGATATTATATTCTCGGCTACCGAGTAGTGTAGTTGTCGTCTTTTGGCAAATCTTGTTAATGAATCGAGCAGAAGTTTTCCTCGGAATTCTTCTTGTTGATTCTAAACAAAATGAGATAAATTGATCTTGATTGCCTGTCTGACCTCAACTTCCTATTCAATGCTCTCTACAGCC
>NW_027451123.1:0-117500 GCF_964194025.1 Convolutriloba macropyga | reverse complement strand
GCTCCCAAATGGCCTAACAGTGGCAGCCAATCAGAGTGCGAGAAAAGCGCTCCCAAATGGCCTAACAGTGGCAGCCAATCAGAGTGCGAGAAAAGCGCTCCCAAATGGCCTAACAGTGGCAGCCAATCAGAGTGCGAGAAAAGCGCTCCCAAATGGCCTAACAGTGGCAGCCAATCAGAGTGCGAGAAAAGCGCTCCCAAATGGCCTAACAGTGGCAGCCAATCAGAGTGCGAGAAAAGCGCTCCCAAATGGCCTAACAGTGGCAGCCAATCAGAGTGCGAGAAAAGCGCTCCCAAATGGCCTAACAGTGGCAGCCAATCAGAGTGCGAGAAAAGCGCTCCCAAATGGCCTAACAGTGGCAGCCAATCAGAGTGCGAGAAAAGCGCTCCCAAATGGCCTAACAGTGGCAGCCAATCAGAGTGCGAGAAAAGCGCTCCCAAATGGCCTAACAGTGGCAGCCAGCTAGAGCTAGCTTAAGTTAGCTTGGGTTAGCTTGAGTTAGCTTTAATTAGCTTTAATTAGCTTAAGCTAGCTTAAGTTAGCTTGGGTTAGCTTGAGTTAGCTTGAGCTAGCTTGAGTTAGCTTGAATTAGCTTGAGTTAGCTTGAATTAGCTTGAGTTAGCTTGAGTTAGCTTGAATTAGCTTGAGTTAGCTTGAGTTAGCTCGGGTTAGCTTGAGTTTGACTTCATTAACCCAAGTTAGCTTGGGTTAACTTCATTAAGTTAGCTTGAACTAGCTTGAGTTAGCTTGAGTTAGCTTGAGTTAGCTAGCTTGAATTAGCTTGAGTTAGCTTGAGTTAGCTTGAATTAGCTTGAGTTAGCTTGAGTTAGCTCGGGTTAGCTTGAGTTTGACTTCATTAACCCAAGTTAGCTTGGGTTAACTTCATTAAGTTAGCTTGAACTAGCTTGAGTTAGCTTGAGTTAGCTTGAGTTAGCTTGAGTTAGCTTGAGTTAGCTTGTCTTAGCTTTAGCTAGCTTGAGTTAGCTTGAACTAGCTTTAGCTACCTTGAGTTAGCTTGAGTTAGCTCGGGTTAGCTTGAGTTAGCTTGAGTTAGCTTGAGTTAGCTTTAGCTAGCTTGAGTTAGCTTGAGTTAGCTTGAGTTAGCTTGAGTTAGCTTGAATTAGCTTGAGTTAGCTTGAGTTAGCTTTAGCTAGCTTGGGTTAGCTTGAGCTAGCTTGAGTTAGCTCGGGTTAGCTTGAGTTAGCTTGAGTTAGCTTTAGCTAGCTTGAGTTAGCTTGAGTTAGCTTGAGTTAGCTTGAGTTAGCTTTAGCTAGCTTGAGTTAGCTTGAACTAGCTTGAGTTAGCTTGAGCTAGCTTGAGTTAGCTTGAGTTAGCTTGAGTTAGCTTTAGCTAGCTTGAGTTAGCTTGAACTAGCTTTAGTTAGCTTGAGTTAGCTTGAGTTAGCTTGAGTTAGCTTGAGTTAGCTTGTCTTAGCTTTAGCTAGCTTGAGTTAGCTTGAACTAGCTTTAGCTACCTTGAGTTAGCTTGAGTTAGCTCGGGTTAGCTTGAGTTAGCTTGAGTTAGCTTGAGTTAGCTTTAGCTAGCTTGAGTTAGCTTGAGTTAGCTTGAGTTAGCTTGAACTAGCTTGAGTTAGCTTGAGTTAGCTTGAGTTAGCTTGAGTTAGCTTGAGTTAGCTTGAGTTAGCTTGTCTTAGCTTTAGCTAGCTTGAGTTAGCTTGAACTAGCTTTAGCTACCTTGAGTTAGCTTGAGTTAGCTCGGGTTAGCTTGAGTTAGCTTGAGTTAGCTTGAGTTAGCTTTAGCTAGCTTGAGTTAGCTTGAGTTAGCTTGAGTTAGCTTGAGTTAGCTTGAATTAGCTTGAGTTAGCTTGAGTTAGCTTTAGCTAGCTTGGGTTAGCTTGAGCTAGCTTGAGTTAGCTCGGGTTAGCTTGAGTTAGCTTGAGTTAGCTTTAGCTAGCTTGAGTTAGCTTGAGTTAGCTTGAGTTAGCTTGAGTTAGCTTTAGCTAGCTTGAGTTAGCTTGAACTAGCTTGAGTTAGCTTGAGCTAGCTTGAGTTAGCTTGAGTTAGCTTGAGTTAGCTTTAGCTAGCTTGAGTTAGCTTGAACTAGCTTGAGTTAGCTTGAGTTAGCTTGAGTTAGCTTGTCTTAGCTTTAGCTAGCTTGAGCTAGCTTGAACTAGCTTTAGCTACCTTGAGTTAGCTTGAGTTAGCTCGGGTTAGCTTGAGTTAGCTTGAGTTAGCTTGAGTTAGCTTTAGCTAGCTTGAGTTAGCTTGAGTTAGCTTGAGTTAGCTTGAACTAGCTTGAGTTAGCTTGAGTTAGCTTGAGTTAGCTTGAGTTAGCTTGAGTTAGCTTGTCTTAGCTTTAGCTAGCTTGAGTTAGCTTGAACTAGCTTTAGCTACCTTGAGTTAGCTTGAGTTAGCTCGGGTTAGCTTGAGTTAGCTTGAGTTAGCTTGAGTTAGCTTTAGCTAGCTTGAGTTAGCTTGAGTTAGCTTGAGTTAGCTTGAGTTAGCTTGAATTAGCTTGAGTTAGCTTGAGTTAGCTTTAGCTAGCTTGGGTTAGCTTGAGCTAGCTTGAGTTAGCTCGGGTTAGCTTGAGTTAGCTTGAGTTAGCTTTAGCTAGCTTGAGTTAGCTTGAGTTAGCTTGAGTTAGCTTGAGTTAGCTTTAGCTAGCTTGAGTTAGCTTGAACTAGCTTGAGTTAGCTTGAGCTAGCTTGAGTTAGCTTGAGTTAGCTTGAGTTAGCTTTAGCTAGCTTGAGTTAGCTTGAACTAGCTTGAGTTAGCTTGAGTTAGCTTGAGTTAGCTTGTCTTAGCTTTAGCTAGCTTGAGCTAGCTTGAACTAGCTTTAGCTACCTTGAGTTAGCTTGAGTTAGCTCGGGTTAGCTTGAGTTAGCTTGAGTTAGCTTGAGTTAGCTTTAGCTAGCTTGAGTTAGCTTGAGTTAGCTTGAGTTAGCTTGAACTAGCTTGAGTTAGCTTGAGTTAGCTTGAGTTAGCTTGAGTTAGCTTGAGTTAGCTTGTCTTAGCTTTAGCTAGCTTGAGTTAGCTTGAACTAGCTTTAGCTACCTTGAGTTAGCTTGAGTTAGCTCGGGTTAGCTTGAGTTAGCTTGAGTTAGCTTGAGTTAGCTTTAGCTAGCTTGAGTTAGCTTGAGTTAGCTTGAGTTAGCTTGAGTTAGCTTGAATTAGCTTGAGTTAGCTTGAGTTAGCTTTAGCTAGCTTGGGTTAGCTTGAGCTAGCTTGAGTTAGCTCGGGTTAGCTTGAGTTAGCTTGAGTTAGCTTTAGCTAGCTTGAGTTAGCTTGAGTTAGCTTGAGTTAGCTTGAGTTAGCTTTAGCTAGCTTGAGTTAGCTTGAACTAGCTTGAGTTAGCTTGAGCTAGCTTGAGTTAGCTTGAGTTAGCTTGAGTTAGCTTTAGCTAGCTTGAGTTAGCTTGAACTAGCTTGAGTTAGCTTGAGTTAGCTTGAGTTAGCTTGTCTTAGCTTTAGCTAGCTTGAGCTAGCTTGAACTAGCTTTAGCTACCTTGAGTTAGCTTGAGTTAGCTCGGGTTAGCTTGAGTTAGCTTGAGTTAGCTTGAGTTAGCTTTAGCTAGCTTGAGTTAGCTTGAGTTAGCTTGAGTTAGCTTGAACTAGCTTGAGTTAGCTTGAGTTAGCTTGAGTTAGCTTGAGTTAGCTTGAGTTAGCTTGTCTTAGCTTTAGCTAGCTTGAGTTAGCTTGAACTAGCTTTAGCTACCTTGAGTTAGCTTGAGTTAGCTCGGGTTAGCTTGAGTTAGCTTGAGTTAGCTTGAGTTAGCTTTAGCTAGCTTGAGTTAGCTTGAGTTAGCTTGAGTTAGCTTGAGTTAGCTTGAATTAGCTTGAGTTAGCTTGAGTTAGCTTTAGCTAGCTTGGGTTAGCTTGAGCTAGCTTGAGTTAGCTCGGGTTAGCTTGAGTTAGCTTGAGTTAGCTTTAGCTAGCTTGAGTTAGCTTGAGTTAGCTTGAGTTAGCTTGAGTTAGCTTTAGCTAGCTTGAGTTAGCTTGAACTAGCTTGAGTTAGCTTGAGCTAGCTTGAGTTAGCTTGAGTTAGCTTGAGTTAGCTTTAGCTAGCTTGAGTTAGCTTGAACTAGCTTGAGTTAGCTTGAGCTAGCTTGAGTTAGCTTGAGTTAGCTTGAGTTAGCTTTAGCTAGCTTGAGTTAGCTTGAACTAGCTTGAGTTAGCTTGAGTTAGCTTGAGTTAGCTTGAGTTAGCTTGTCTTAGCTTTAGCTAGCTTGAGCTAGCTTGAACTAGCTTTAGCTACCTTGAGTTAGCTTGAGTTAGCTCGGGTTAGCTTGAGTTAGCTTGAGTTAGCTTGAGTTAGCTTGAGCTAGCTTGAGTTAGCTTGAGTTAGCTTGAGTTAGCTTTAGCTAGCTTGAGTTAGCTTGAACTAGCTTGAGTTAGCTTGAGCTAGCTTGAGTTAGCTTGAGTTAGCTTGAGTTAGCTTTAGCTAGCTTGAGTTAGCTTGAACTAGCTTGAGTTAGCTTGAGTTAGCTTGAGTTAGCTTGAGTTAGCTTGAATTAGCTTGAGTTAGCTTGAGTTAGCTTTAGCTAGCTTGGGTTAGCTTGAGCTAGCTTGAGTTAGCTCGGGTTAGCTTGAGTTAGCTTGAGTTAGCTTTAGCTAGCTTGAGTTAGCTTGAGTTAGCTTGAGTTAGCTTGAGTTAGCTTTAGCTAGCTTGAGTTAGCTTGAGCTAGCTGAGTTAGCTTGAGTTAGCTAGCTTGAGCTTGAGCTAGCTAGCTAGCTTGAGCTTGAGCTTGAGCTAGCTGGCTTGAGCTTGAGCTAGCTAGCTTGAGCTTGAGCTAGCTAGCTAGCTAGCTTGAGCTTGAGCTTGAGCTAGCTAGCTAGCTTGAGCTAGCTATCTAGCTTGAGCTTGAGCTAGCTAGCTAGCTTGAGCTTGAGCTTGAGCTTGAGCTAGCTGGCTTGAGCTTGAGCTAGCTAGCTTGAGCTTGAGCTAGCTAGCTAGCTTGAGCTTGAGCTTGAGCTAGCTGGCTTGAGCTTGAGCTAGCTAGCTTGAGCTTGAGCTAGCTAGCTAGCTTGAGCTTGAGCTTGAGCTAGCTAGCTAGCTAGCTTGAGCTTGAGCTTGAGCTTGAGCTAGCTAGCTTGAGCTTGAGCTAGCTAGCTAGCTTGAGCTTGAGCTTGAGCTAGCTAGCTTGAGCTTGAGCTTGAGCTAGCTAGCTTGAGCTTGAGCTTGAGCTAGCTAGCTTGAGCTTGAGCTTGAGCTAGCTAGCTTGAGCTTGAGCTTGAGCTAGCTAGCTAGCTAGCTTGAGCTTGAGCTAGCTAGCTTGAGCTTGAGCTAGCTAGCTAGCTTGAGATTGAGCTTGAGCTAGCTGGCTTGAGCTTGAGCTAGCTAGCTTGAGCTTGAGCTAGCTAGCTTGAGCTTGAGCTAGCTAGCTAGCTTGAACTTGAGCTAGCTAGCTAGCTTGAGCTTGAGCTTGAGCTAGCTAGCTAGCTTGAGCTTGAGCTTGAGCTAGCTGGCTTGAGCTTGAGCTAGCTAGCTTGAGCTTGAGCTAGCTAGCTTGAGCTTGAGCTAGCTAGCTAGCTTGAACTTGAGCTAGCTAGCTAGCTTGAGCTTGAGCTAGCTAGCTAGCTTGAGCTTGAGCTAGCTAGCTAGCTTGAGCTTGAGCTTGAGCTAGCTAGCTTGAGCTTGAGCTTGAGCTAGCTAGCTAGCTTGAGCTTGAGCTAGCTAGCTTGAGCTTGAGCTAGCTAGCTTGAGCTTGAGCTAGCTAGCTAGCTTGAGCTTGAGCTAGCTAGCTAGCTTGAACTTGAGCTAGCTAGCTAGCTTGAGCTTGAGCTAGCTAGCTAGCTTGAGCTAGCTAGCTAGCTTGAGCTTGAGCTTGAGCTAGCTAGCTTGAGCTTGAGCTAGCTAGCTAGCTTGAGCTTGAGCTAGCTAGCTAGCTTGAGCTTGAGCTAGCTAGCTAGCTTGAGCTTGAGCTTGAGCTAGCTAGCTTGAGCTTGAGCTTGAGCTAGCTAGCTAGCTTGAGCTTGAGCTAGCTAGCTTGAGCTTGAGCTAGCTAGCTTGAGCTTGAGCTAGCTAGCAAGCTTGTGCTTGAGCTAGCTAGCTAGCTTGAGCTTGAGCTTGAGCTAGCTAGCTTGAGCTTGAGCTAGCTAGCTTGAGCTTGAGCTAGCTAGCTTGAGCTTGAGCTAGCTAGCAAGCTTGTGCTTGAGCTAGCTAGCTAGCTTGAGCTTGAGCTTGAGCTAGCTGGCTTGAGCTTGAGCTAGCTAGCTTGAGCTTGAGCTAGCTAGCTTGAGCTTGACCTAGCTAGCTAGCTTGAACTTGAGCTAGCTAGCTAGCTTGAGCTTGAGCTAGCTAGCTAGCTTGAGCTTGAGCTAGCTAGCTAGCTTGAGCTTGAGCTTGAGCTAGCTAGCTTGAGCTTGAGCTTGAGCTAGCTAGCTAGCTTGAGCTTGAGCTAGCTAGCTTGAGCTTGAGCTAGCTAGCTTGAGCTTGAGCTAGCTAGCTAGCTTGAGCTTGAGCTAGCTAGCTAGCTTGAACTTGAGCTAGCTAGCTAGCTTGAGTTTGAGCTAGCTAGCTTGAGCTTGAGCTAGCTAGCTTGAGCTTGAGCTAGCTAGCTAGCTTGAACTTGAGCTAGCTAGCTAGCTTGAGCTTGAGCTAGCTAGCTAGCTTGAGCTTGAGCTAGCTAGCTAGCTTGAGCTTGAGCTTGAGCTAGCTAGCTTGAGCTTGAGCTTGAGCTAGCTAGCTAGCTTGAGCTTGAGCTAGCTAGCTTGAGCTTGAGCTAGCTAGCTTGAGCTTGAGCTAGCTAGCTAGCTTGAGCTTGAGCTAGCTAGCTAGCTTGAACTTGAGCTAGCTAGCTAGCTTGAGCTTGAGCTAGCTAGCTTGAGCTTGAGCTAGCTAGCTAGCTTGAGCTTGAGCTTGAGCTAGCTAGCTAGCTAGCTTGAGCTTGAGCTTGAGCTTGAGCTAGCTAGCTTGAGCTTGAGCTAGCTAGCTAGCTTGAGCTTGGGCTTGAGCTAGCTAGCTTGAGCTTGAGCTTGAGCTAGCTAGCTTGAGCTTGAGCTTGAGCTAGCTAGCTTGAGCTTGAGCTTGAGCTAGCTAGCTTGAGCTTGAGCTTGAGCTAGCTAGCTAGCTAGCTTGAGCTTGAGCTAGCTAGCTTGAGCTTGAGCTAGCTAGCTAGCTTGAGCTTGAGCTTGAGCTAGCTGGCTTGAGCTTGAGCTAGCTAGCTTGAGCTTGAGCTAGCTAGCTTGAGCTTGAGCTAGCTAGCTAGCTTGAACTTGAGCTAGCTAGCTAGCTTGAGCTTGAGCTTGAGCTTGAGCTAGCTAGCTAGCTTGAGCTTGAGCTTGAGCTAGCTGGCTTGAGCTTGAGCTAGCTAGCTTGAGCTTGAGCTAGCTAGCTTGAGCTTGAGCTAGCTAGCTAGCTTGAACTTGAGCTAGCTAGCTAGCTTGAGCTTGAGCTAGCTAGCTAGCTTGAGCTTGAGCTAGCTAGCTAGCTTGAGCTTGAGCTTGAGCTAGCTAGCTTGAGCTTGAGCTTGAGCTAGCTAGCTAGCTTGAGCTTGAGCTAGCTAGCTTGAGCTTGAGCTAGATAGCTTGAGCTTGAGCTAGCTAGCTAGCTTGAGCTTGAGCTAGCTAGCTAGCTTGAACTTGAGCTAGCTAGCTAGCTTGAGCTTGAGCTAGCTAGCTAGCTTGAGCTAGCTAGCTAGCTTGAGCTTGAGCTTGAGCTAGCTAGCTTGAGCTTGAGCTAGCTAGCTAGCTTGAGCTTGAGCTAGCTAGCTAGCTTGAGCTTGAGCTAGCTAGCTAGCTTGAGCTTGAGCTTGAGCTAGCTAGCTTGAGCTTGAGCTTGAGCTAGCTAGCTAGCTTGAGCTTGAGCTAGCTAGCTTGAGCTTGAGCTAGCTAGCTTGAGCTTGAGCTAGCTAGCAAGCTTGTGCTTGAGCTAGCTAGCTAGCTTGAGCTTGAGCTTGAGCTAGCTAGCTTGAGCTTGAGCTAGCTAGCTTGAGCTTGAGCTAGCTAGCTTGAGCTTGAGCTAGCTAGCAAGCTTGTGCTTGAGCTAGCTAGCTAGCTTGAGCTTGAGCTTGAGCTAGCTGGCTTGAGCTTGAGCTAGCTAGCTTGAGCTTGAGCTAGCTAGCTTGAGCTTGAGCTAGCTAGCTAGCTTGAACTTGAGCTAGCTAGCTAGCTTGAGCTTGAGCTAGCTAGCTAGCTTGAGCTTGAGCTAGCTAGCTAGCTTGAGCTTGAGCTTGAGCTAGCTAGCTTGAGCTTGAGCTTGAGCTAGCTAGCTAGCTTGAGCTTGAGCTAGCTAGCTTGAGCTTGAGCTAGCTAGCTTGAGCTTGAGCTAGCTAGCTAGCTTGAGCTTGAGCTAGCTAGCTAGCTTGAACTTGAGCTAGCTAGCTAGCTTGAGTTTGAGCTAGCTAGCTTGAGCTTGAGCTAGCTAGCTTGAGCTTGAGCTAGCTAGCTAGCTTGAACTTGAGCTAGCTAGCTAGCTTGAGCTTGAGCTAGCTAGCTAGCTTGAGCTTGAGCTAGCTAGCTAGCTTGAGCTTGAGCTTGAGCTAGCTAGCTTGAGCTTGAGCTTGAGCTAGCTAGCTAGCTTGAGCTTGAGCTAGCTAGCTTGAGCTTGAGCTAGCTAGCTTGAGCTTGAGCTAGCTAGCTAGCTTGAGCTTGAGCTAGCTAGCTAGCTTGAACTTGAGCTAGCTAGCTAGCTTGAGCTTGAGCTAGCTAGCTAGCTTGAGCTAGCTAGCTAGCTTGAGCTTGAGCTTGAGCTTGAGCTAGCTAGCTTGAGCTTGAGCTAGCTAGCTAGCTTGAGCTTGAGCTAGCTAGCTAGCTTGAGCTTGAGCTAGCTAGCTAGCTTGAGCTTGAGCTTGAGCTAGCTAGCTTGAGCTTGAGCTAGCTAGCTAGCTTGAGCTTGAGCTAGCTAGCTAGCTTGAGCTTGAGCTTGAGCTAGCTAGCTTGAGCTTGAGCTTGAGCTAGCTAGCTAGCTTGAGCTTGAGCTAGCTAGCTTGAGCTTGAGCTAGCTAGCTTGAGCTTGAGCTAGCTAGCTAGCTTGTGCTTGAGCTAGCTAGCTAGCTTGAGCTTGAGCTTGAGCTAGCTGGCTTGAGCTTGAGCTAGCTAGCTTGAGCTTGAGCTAGCTAGCTTGAGCTTGAGCTAGCTAGCTAGCTTGAACTTGAGCTAGCTAGCTAGCTTGAGCTTGAGCTAGCTAGCTAGCTTGAGCTTGAGCTAGCTAGCTAGCTTGAGCTTGAGCTTGAGCTAGCTAGCTTGAGCTTGAGCTTGAGCTAGCTAGCTAGCTTGAGCTTGAGCTAGCTAGCTTGAGCTTGAGCTAGCTAGCTTGAGCTTGAGCTAGCTAGCTAGCTTGAGCTTGAGCTAGCTAGCTAGCTTGAACTTGAGCTAGCTAGCTAGCTTGAGCTTGAGCTAGCTAGCTAGCTTGAGCTAGCTAGCTAGCTTGAGCTTGAGCTTGAGCTAGCTAGCTTGAGCTTGAGCTAGCTAGCTAGCTTGAGCTTGAGCTAGCTAGCTAGCTTGAGCTTGAGCCAGCTAGCTAGCTTGAGCTTGAGCTTGAGCTAGCTAGCTTGAGCTTGAGCTTGAGCTAGCTAGCTAGCTTGAGCTTGAGCTAGCTAGCTTGAGCTTGAGCTAGCTAGCTTGAGCTTGAGCTAGCTAGCAAGCTTGTGCTTGAGCTAGCTAGCTAGCTTGAGCTTGAGCTTGAGCTAGCTAGCTTGAGCTTGAGCTAGCTAGCTTGAGCTTGAGCTAGCTAGCTTGAGCTTGAGCTAGCTAGCAAGCTTGTGCTTGAGCTAGCTAGCTAGCTTGAGCTTGAGCTTGAGCTAGCTGGCTTGAGCTTGAGCTAGCTAGCTTGAGCTTGAGCTAGCTAGCTTGAGCTTGAGCTAGCTAGCTAGCTTGAACTTGAGCTAGCTAGCTAGCTTGAGCTTGAGCTAGCTAGCTAGCTTGAGCTTGAGCTAGCTAGCTAGCTTGAGCTTGAGCTTGAGCTAGCTAGCTTGAGCTTGAGCTTGAGCTAGCTAGCTAGCTGGAGCTTGAGCTAGCTAGCTTGAGCTTGAGCTAGCTAGCTTGAGCTTGAGCTAGCTAGCTAGCTTGAGCTTGAGCTAGCTAGCTAGCTTGAACTTGAGCTAGCTAGCTAGCTTGAGTTTGAGCTAGCTAGCTTGAGCTTGAGCTAGCTAGCTAGCTTGAGCTTGAGCTAGCTAGCTAGCTTGAGCTTGAGCTTGAGCTAGCTAGCTTGAGCTTGAGCTTGAGCTAGCTAGCTAGCTTGAGCTTGAGCTAGCTAGCTTGAGCTTGAGCTAGCTAGCTTGAGCTTGAGCTAGCTAGCTAGCTTGAGCTTGAGCTAGCTAGCTAGCTTGAACTTGAGCTAGCTAGCTAGCTTGAGCTTGAGCTAGCTAGCTAGCTTGAGCTAGCTAGCTAGCTTGAGCTTGAGCTTGAGCTTGAGCTAGCTAGCTTGAGCTTGAGCTAGCTAGCTAGCTTGAGCTTGAGCTAGCTAGCCAGCTTGAGCTTGAGCTAGCTAGCTAGCTTGAGCTTGAGCTTGAGCTAGCTAGCTTGAGCTTGAGCTTGAGCTAGCTAGCTAGCTTGAGCTTGAGCTAGCTAGCTAGCTTGAGCTTGAGCTTGAGCTAGCTAGCTTGAGCTTGAGCTTGAGCTAGCTAGCTAGCTTGAGCTTGAGCTAGCTAGCTTGAGCTTGAGCTAGCTAGCTTGAGATTGAGCTAGCTAGCTAGCTTGTGCTTGAGCTAGCTAGCTAGCTTGAGCTTGAGCTTGAGCTAGCTGGCTTGAGCTTGAGCTAGCTAGCTTGAGCTTGAGCTAGCTAGCTTGAGCTTGAGCTAGCTAGCTAGCTTGAACTTGAGCTAGCTAGCTAGCTTGAGCTTGAGCTTGAGCTAGCTAGCTAGCTTGAGCTTGAGCTAGCTAGCTAGCTTGAGCTTGAGCTTGAGCTAGCTAGCTTGAGCTTGAGCTTGAGCTAGCTAGCTAGCTTGAGCTTGAGCTAGCTAGCTTGAGCTTGAGCTAGCTAGCTTGAGCTTGAGCTAGCTAGCTAGCTTGAGCTTGAGCTAGCTAGCTAGCTTGAACTTGAGCTAGCTAGCTAGCTTGAGCTTGAGCTAGCTAGCTAGCTTGAGCTAGCTAGCTAGCTTGAGCTTGAGCTTGAGCTTGAGCTAGCTAGCTTGAGCTTGAGCTAGCTAGCTAGCTTGAGCTTGAGCTAGCTAGCTAGCTTGAGCTTGAGCTAGCTAGCTAGCTTGAGCTTGAGCTTGAGCTAGCTAGCTTGAGCTTGAGCTTGAGCTAGCTAGCTAGCTTGAGCTTGAGCTAGCTAGCTTGAGCTTGAGCTAGCTAGCTTGAGCTTGAGCTAGCTAGCTAGCTTGAGCTTGAGCTAGCTAGCTAGCTTGAGCTTGAGCTAGCTGGCTTGAGCTTGAGCTAGATAGCTTGAGCTTGAGCTAGCTAGCTAGCTTGAGCTAGCTAGCTAGAGCTCGACCTATGAAAAGCTGCGCAAACACTTATTCTATAATAATTGCGAAAATTAAAAATTTCACAAGTGAAAAGCTGCATAAACAGTAATTCTATGTGTGGGGCATTATTAGGGGGAGGTGTCTTGTCAAAATATGGCTGGACTAAAGACCTCAACCCAGATAGGGTGGAAGGCCCTATGATCGGTCTGTTACTAATCGGTGACCGATAAAGACCTGACCAAGGCCTGTAGTAAGCTTGGTTAGGCATTACAGGAGATAACACTAAGACCGAGGGGTCTTAGAGAGCCCTCTAGCGGGGCGAATAGAGCTAGATCGAGCCTTGGGAAAGCTAGATCGAGCAGGACTGAAGCTAAAGGATAGACCGAGAGGTCTGTCTGGTCCTCCTAGAGAGGCCAAGAGAAAGTACGAGAAGCCAACTAAAGCTTGATCGGGCCTTCAGCAAGCACGACCGAGCTGTACCGGAGCTAACACTAAGACCGAGGGGTCTTAGAGAGCCCTCTAGCGGGGCGAATAGAGCTAGATCGAGCCTTGGGAAAGCTAGATCGAGCAGGACTGAAGCTAAACGATAGACCGAGAGGTCTGTCTGGTCCTCCTAGAGAGGCCAAGAGAAAAAACGAGAAGCTAACTAAAGCTTGATCGGGCCTTCAGCAAGCACGACCGAGCTGTACCGGAGCTAACACTAAGACCGAGGGGTCTTAGAGAGCCCTCTAGCGGGGCGAATAGAGCTTGATCAAGCCTTGGGCAAGCTAGATCGAGCAGGACTGAAGCTAAGCAAGAGACCGAGAGGTCTGTCTGGTCCTCCTAGAGAGGCCAAGAGAAAGTACGAGAAGCCAACTAAAGCTTGATCGGGCCTTCAGCAAGCACGACCGAGCTGTACCGGAGCTAACACTAAGACCGAGGGGTCTTAGAGAGCCCTCTAGCGGGGCGAATAGAGCTAGATCGAGCCTTGGGAAAGCTAGATCGAGCAGGACTGAAGCTAAACGATAGACCGAGAGGTCTGTCTGGTCCTCCTAGAGAGGCCAAGAGAAAGTACGAGAAGCTAACTAAAGCTTGATCGCGCCTTCAGCAAGCACGATTGAGCAAGACCGGAGCTAACACTAAGACCGAAGTGTCTTAGAGAGCCCTCTGGTGGGGCGAATAGAGCTAGATCGAGCCTTGGGAAAGCTAGATCGAGTAAGATTGAAGCTGAAAGAGTGTCAGAGGAGCAAATGAACCTCCAAAAAGTGAAAATCAAATTTTAGAAAAAACACAAGTTAAATACTGCATGGACAGTATTTCTATGTGTGGGGCATTATTAGGGGGAGGTGTCTTGTCAAAATATGGCTGGACTAAAGACCTCAACCCGGATAGGGTGGAAGGCCCCATGATCGGTCTGTTACTAATCGGTGACCGATAAAGACCTGACCAAGGCCTGTAGTAAGCTTGGTTAGGCATTACAGGAGTTAACACTAAGACCGAGGGGTCTTAGAGAGCCCTCTAGCGGGGCGAATAGAGCTAGATCGAGCCTTGGGAAAGCTAGATCGAGCAGGACTGAAGCTAAGCAAGAGACCGAAAGGTCTGTCTGGTCCTCCTAGAGAGGCCAAGAGAAAGTACGAGAAGCTAACTAAAGCTTGATCAGGCCTTCAGCAAGCACGACCGAGCTGTACCGGAGCTAACACTAAGACCGAGGGGTCTTAGAGAGCCCTCTAGCAGGGCGAATAGATCTAGATCGAGCCTTGGGAAAGCCAGATCGAGCAGGACTGAAGCTAAACGATAGACCGAGAGGTCTGTCTGGTCCTCCTAGAGAGGCCAAGAGAAAGTACGAGAAGCTAACTAAAGCTTGATCGGGCCTTCAGCAAGCACGACCGAGCTGTACCGGAGCTAACACTAAGACCGAGGGGTCTTAGAGAGCCCTCTAGCAGGGCGAATAGAGCTAGATCGAGCCTTGGGAAAGCTAGATCAAGCAGGACTGAAGCTAAACGATAGACCGAGAGGTCTGTCTGGTCCTCCTAGAGAGGCCAAGAGAAAGTACGAGAATCTAACTAAAGCTTGATCGGGCCTTCAGCAAGCACGACCGAGCTGTACCGGAGCTAACACTAAGACCGAGGGGTCTTAGAGAGCCCTCTAGCAGGGCGAATAGAGCTAGATCGAGCCTTGGGAAAGCTAGATCGAGCAGGACTGAAGCTAAACGATAGACCGAGAGGTCTGTCTGGTCCTCCTAGAGAGGCCAAGAGGAAGTACGAGAAGCTAACTAAAGCTTGATCGCGCCTTCAGCAAGCACGATTGAGCAAGACCGGAGCTAACACTAAGACCGAAGTGTCTTAGAGAGCCCTCTAGTGGGGCGAATAGAGCTAGATCGAGCCTTGGGAAAGCTAGATCGAGTAAGATTGAAGCTGAAAGAGTGTCAGAGGAGCAAATGAACCTCCAAAAAGTGAAAATCAAATTTTAGAAAAAAACACAAGTTAAATACTGCATGGACAGTAATTCTATGTGTGGGGCATTATTAGGGAGAGGTGTCTTGTCAAAATATGGCTGGACTAAAGACCTCAACCCGGATAGGGTGGAAGGCCCTATGATTGGTCTGTTACTAATCGGTGACCGATAAAGACCTGACCAAGGCCTGTAGTAAGCTTGGTTAGGCATTACAGAAGATAACACTAAGACCGAGGGGTCTTAGAGAGCCCTCTAGCGGGGCGAATAGAGCTTGATCAAGCCTTGGGCAAGCTAGATCGAGCAGGACTGAAGCTAAACGATAGACCGAGAGGTCTGTCTGGTCCTCCTAGAGAGGCCAAGAGAAAGTACGAGAATCTAACTAAAGCTGGGTCGGGCCTTCAGCAAGCACGACCGAGCAGTACCGGAGCTAACACTAAGACCGAGGGGTCTTAGAGAGCCCTCTAGTGGGGCGAATAGAGCTAGATCGAGCCTTGGGAAAGCTAGATCGAGCAGGACTGAAGCTAAACGATAAACCGAAAGGTCTGACGGGTCCTCATAAGAGGCATGGAGAAAGATCTGATACTAAAGTACCTCTCGGAAGTAATAAAATATGCCTGATGAAGCCGGGTATGATGTTTGTTGTTTGATGGCATTCATCGATTAGGTCTGGTGGATTCCCCATTACTCCGAGTGGTACTAGTAGAGGCTCCTACAGGGGTGAGCAAAGCGAGATCAAGCCTTAGGCAAGCTAGATCGAGCAGAACTGAAGCTGAAAAGCAAAATAAATGACAGGTCTGTCCAAATCAATAAACTTGAAATCCAGTGTGGTCACCACGGGTCACGAGGTGAATTCCTAGCGATTGTCTGCTGAACGTATAGGAAGGCCCGAAACGAACGATAATTTCATTGCACAGTGGAGATACTATACGTTCAGGAGTAGCATACATCGGGTTTGATCTATGATCATGTCTGGTCTCCGAGGATCCACCGGGTTACCAACTGGCACCGCTGTACTGGGTGTAAAACTGGGCCACCTGAAGTCCCGGGTGTAAAACTAGGTGCCTCTGTGCCAAAGTAGCGGCTTGCGTAGTGCATTATGCCTCCGGCTTGCGAAATGGTTATAAGCAATAACAACAGGACGCCGCGGGGTGTTCACTTAAAGGAGTAACGTTCTCTCAAGGGAGGGGATCTAAAAATCTTGATAAAACATTTATTCTATGCAAAATTTGTGCGCAAATTTTGCAAAGTAAAAAGCTGCACTGTAGCAAATTCTATGTGTGTAGCATTATTAGGGAAGTGTTGTTTGATGGCACCTCTCTACTTGATGCACCAAAGAACTACCTTGATGGCTCATGACCGCTGGTAATCTGTCGTCGCTAGTAGTTCGGAACTGAGAACAAATATGTTCGCAAATTACAACAATTATACAGCATATTGCTGAATAAAGCAGAACCGAATAATACTCAGTGACTTTACACCAAGACTGACTAATGTCTGGATTGTATCGTCCTACTCGAGTAAGGCGAAGAAAAGCTAGAAAGATACGCTTTTCACAAAGCAGGCTTAATGCATGCAAACCAAGGAGGAAGGAGTGATGCCCCTCCTTATAATAAGCAGAACCAAATAAAGAACAGACAGCATCATCTGTACAGTGACCAAGAAGAGGTGAAACTTCTGTATGTGAAAAGGCAATTTGAGCGAGATTTATTAGCAGACTAGTATTATGTTGTTTCTAGTAGGCGAAAGCCGAAACATCAACATGTGAAAATCTGATATTAAATCCTCAATCATTTTCCCTAGTATTATACAGCTATGAGTAACCTTAATTGGACACGGCAATTATTGCTGACCGGTGAAACTTTCGCATGGGAAAGACACACACACTTCTTGACAAAGCAATAAGTATTATGCTGTTTCTAGTACGCGAAAGCAGAAACATCAGCATGTGAAAGTTGTGAAGTTGAAGAATTTTTGTGTTGAGTACGATGTTGTTACTAGTAACCATGTCGACAGCTGAGAACTGTTCTCTAACCAATAGAAGGTGAAACTTCTGTATGTGAAAAGGCAATTTGAGCGAGATTTCTTAGCAGACTAGTATTATGTTGTTTCTAGTAGGCGAAAGCCGAAACATCAACATGTGAAAATCTGATATTAAATCCTCAATCATTTTCCCTAGTATTATACAGCTACTAGTAGCCGTAATTGGTCAGGGAAACATTGTTGACCGGTGAAACTTCACATGGGAAAGACACACAAATTACTTGACAAAACAATAAGTATTATGCTGTTTCTAGTATGCGAAAGCAGAAACATCAGCATGTGAAAGTTGTGAAGTTGAAAAGTTTTTGTGTTGAGTACGGTGTTGTTACTAGTAACCATGTCGACAGCTGGAAAGCTGTTCTCTAACCAATAAAAGGTAAAACTTCTGTATCTGAAGAGGCGGCGTGATTGAGATTTTTAACAGACTAGTATTATGTTGTTTCTAGTAGGCGAGAGCCGAAACATCGACATGTGAACATCTGGTTTTTAAATCATGAGTCAATTCTCCCTAGTATGATACAGTTGTTAGCCGGTATTGGTAACAGTAGAACAGAGATTTGGAGGGCAAAACCTGCTCATGGGAAATGCTCACAGAGCGCTATCTACCAGTACACATAGTATTATGCTGTTTCTAGTACGCGCGAGCCGAAACATCAGCATGTGAAATGTGTAATCGTGGGTAACTCTAAGTGTGTAGAGTACTGTGTAGTAACTAGTAGCCATGCCAAAGCATGCATTGAAACTCTTCGTGATTTAAAAAGCTCAAAGCAAGATTGACGAGGCCGCAAGGCTATGTCTTTCTAAATTCGAACAAATCGAAAGATTGTTCAAAGTACAATTAAACTGATTGATCCTGTCAGTTGCCATATGCTTGTCTGAAAGACTAAGCCATGCATGTGCAAGCGAAGCTTGAAAAAGTGGAACCGCGAATGGCTCATTAAATCAGTTACTATCTATTAGTTGATTTGCAAGCTAAATGAATAACTGCGGTAACCCTGCAGCTAATGCATGCTGATTGTCCGACACTGTCGGAGACTTTTACAAGACTACACCGGGTGATTTGCTAAGTACAGACACATCCCGTGATGAGTCCTAGTAACTGAAAGATCCCAGATAGCTTCGGCTTGGGGACGGAACTTCCGAATTTCTGACCTATCAACCTATGATGGTAGTGTAACGGACTACCATGGTTGTGACGGGTAACGGGGAATCAGGGTTCGATTCCGGAGAGGGAGCCTTAGAAACGGCTACCACATCCAAGGAAGGCAGCAGGCACGCAAATTACCCACTCTCCGCACGAGGAGGTAGTGACTAGAAATAATGATATGAACCTTTATGGTTTGTAATCAGAATGGAATGGACTTAAAAGCTCCATTGATGAACGAGTAGAGGGCAAGTCTGGTGCCAGCAGCCGCGGTAATACCAGCCTCTACAAGCGTATGCAATAGTTGCTGCGTTTAAAAAGCTCATAGTTGGATCTGTTTGAGTAGAACGGCAACATGGTCTTCAGTTAAATCTGTTGACTCGTTCCGCTCATCCTTCGCATCGAAGAAATAGTTTGCACTTAAATGTGACGAACTGTGGAAACGGTGTTTTCACCCTGAGAAAATTAGAGTGTTCAAAGCATCCTTTGGGATCGAATAATAAAGCATGGAATAATGGAGAATGACCCGCTACTCGATTGATGCCGGTTGGCTGAGTGCGGTAATGATTGAAAGGAACAGACGGGGGCATTTGTATTGCTACGTTAGAGGTGAAATTCTTGGATCGTGGCAAGACAAACTACTGCGAAAGCATTTGCCAAGAATGTTTTCATTAATCAAGAACGAAAGTCAGAGTATTGAAGAGGATTAGATACCCTCGTAATTCTGACCATAAACTATACCAACCTACAATTTGTCAAAGTCGATCTTGACTTGGCAAGAGATTAACCGGGAAACCAAAGTTTATTGGTTCCGGGGGAAGTATGGTTGCAAAATCGAAACTTAAAGGAATTGACGGAAGGGCACCACCAGGAGTGGAGCCTGCGGCTTAATTTGACTCAACACGGGAAAACTCACCCGGTCCAGACATCTTAAGGATTGACAGATTGAATATCTTTCATGATTATATGGGCGGTGGTGCATGGCCGTTCTTAGTTAGTGGAGTGATCTGTCTGGTTAATTCCGATAACGAACGAGATCTTCTCCATCTAAATAATGAAATTCACTATATGTGAATTCAAACACTTCTTAGAGGAACTATGCGGAATTAAATACCGCAGATGAAGTGAGGCTATAACAGGTCTGTGATGCCCTTAGATGTTCTGGACTGCACGCGCGCTACACTGTGTACTTTTAGATTGAGTACTCAGCCCTTGGTCCGAAATGGACTGGGCAATCAGAGAAAAGTACAGCGCTTCAAGGGGATCGTCTGTTGTAACTTGCAGACGTGAACCAGGAATTCCTGGTACTTATGAGTCAACAACTCATAGGGATTACGTCCCTGCCCTTTGTACACACCGCCCGTCGCTACTACTGATTGGATAGTTAAGCAAGAATTGCAAATTCCTACTGTTGGGACTTCGGTCTCCGGCAACGGGATGAAGCGGATCGAGCTTAATTGTCTAGAGGAAGTAAAAGTCGTAACAAGGTTTCCGTAGGGGAACCTGCGGAAGGATCAGTGATTGATTCCTTCGGGCATGGCTGCTGGTAGAGGCCATGTCTGTAGTGCGCATGACGCTCTGTCGCTAGAGATTGCTTGGCAACCAATCTCGAATTATGTATCGAGCTCAAAAACTACTTGTGTGGATACATAGTTCAGCAGTCATGGCAAGGGACTGCTTAAAGGGAGACTAGTTAGCAAAAGCAGCCTAGCAGAACTGCAGCTATCTAGATCTCAGAAGCTGGGTTATAGAAGCCCAGCTATAGACTTGTGAATGAGAAAGGCCTAAAAAGGTCCACAAGTCGCGTGGTTAGAACCGACACGCAAAAATCCCAGCGAGTGACAGAGCGTTGCGCTGTTCAGTGGGAAAGAGTTGAGCTACTCGGGGCGCCCACTGAACTTGCTCCGAGCCAAAGGCTCGAAAAAACACAGCTTAGCCTCAGATCCTTTACATAGAAGGCTAGCTAAAATAAACTTACCTTGGACGAGGGTAGAGTTTAGTCAGTTCTTAGGGGAGAGTAATCCACAGCTTCTCGCCCTCTGAACATTCTCCCAGATATGTAGGTCTGGGAGAGTCTCCTCCTGTTCTTCGGAATCTGGAGGTAGACAAAGACAGTACGATACGATCTTGCATCGGGATGACTAACCGATAATGATCATAATCTGACAATTTTTCCGACTTGAGGCACCGGAGTCAGATTAAAGACACATACTGAACTAAAGGCGTATGTGCAAAGCTTGTCGGAGTGTAGAGAGTCAAGCTGAGTTGACTCGTCACGTGGTGATGACAACAGCCATGTGCAAAACACTCACAACTTTATCGTCTATGTGGAAAAGGTTGCTAACAGCGCTCTCTATGAGAGGCCCTCGCATATAACTATACGAGGAAAAGGCGATAGAGTTGTTTGAATGTGGGGCAGGTTCATCGACAAGCTAAGTTGATCACATTCTTGTTGTGGCATCCTACTAGAATTGGTCACGGTCTGCACCAACTCTCCCCAAGTTGGCCAGACTTAAAACTAGAAATAAGGTTTGCAGCTATGTGAACCTAGAAACTGTAAAGGAGTTGAAAGAACTTAAAGGAATTGAAAGAGGCCTTGAGGTATATCCTCTTGGTAAAGACCCACAAAAGCTCACAAAAGTGGCTTCGAAGGGCAAAACTGGTTCATCCAAAACAATTGGAGAGCTTAAAGCAGAACCAATTCGAATGAAACACTATTGGTGAAACTTCATCATGAGAACGTCACAAGCTGATCACGCTCTATGATATGACTAGTATTATGTTGCTTCTAGTAGGCTAAGCGCAAGCCGAAACATCAACATGTGAAAGTCGTAGAATTTTGCAATCAAACTGTGGCTAGTACTGTGATGTTACTAGTAACCTGGTGTTCCGTCATATGGCCAAGAGAGCATTTGAAGGCGAAACTTCTGCATGGGAAAGCTGCATCATGATCAAAATTTTATATCGAGTATTATGTTGACGTTAGTAGGCCTTGGCCGAAAACGCAGCATGTGAAAGGTATAGATAAAAGTTATTGTTGCAGTCAGTACTGTGTAGTTACTAGTAGCTGGATTTAAGCTCAAAATGAGACACTGTTGGTGAAACTTCATCATGAGAATGTCACAAGCTGATCAAGCTCTATGATATGACTAGTATTATGTTGCTTCTAGTAGGCTAAGCGCAAGCCGAAACATCAACATGTGAAAGTCGTAGAATTTTGCGATCAAATTGTGGCTAGTACTGTGATGTTACTAGTAACCTTGTGTTACGTCATATGGCCAAGAGAGCATTTGAAGGCGAAACTTCTGCATGGGGAAGCTGCATCATGAACAAAAGTTTATATCGAGTATTATGTTGACATTAGTAGGCCCTGGCCGAAAGCGCAGCATGTGAAAGGTATAGATAAAAGTTATCGTTGCAGTCAGTACTGTGTAGTTACTAGTAGCTGGATTTAAGCTCGAAATGAGACACTGTTGGTGAAACTTCATCATGAGAACGTCACAAGCTGATCACGCTCCATGATATGACTAGTATTATGTTGCTTCTAGTAGGCTAAGCGCAAGCCGAAACATCAACATGTGAAAGTCGTAGAATTTTGCGATCAAATTGTGGCTAGTACTGTGATGTTACTAGTAACCTTGTGTTACGTCATATGGCCAAGAGAGCATTTGAAGGCGAAACTTCTGCATGGGGAAGCTGCATCATGAACAAAAGTTTATATCGAGTATTATGTTGACGTTAGTAGGCCCTGGCCGAAAGCGCAGCATGTGAAAGGTATAGATAAAAGTTAGCGTTGCAGTCAGTACTGTGTAGTTACTAGTAGCTGGATTTAAGCTCGAAATGAGACACTGTTGGTGAAACTTCATCATGAGAACGTCACAAGCTGATCACGCTCTATGATATGACTAGTATTATGTTGCTTCTAGTAGGCTAAGCGCAAGCCGAAACATCAACATGTGAAAGTCGTAGAATTTTGCAATCAAACTGTGGCTAGTACTGTGATGTTACTAGTAACCTTTTCTTACGTCATATGGCCAAGAGAGCATTTGAAGGCGAAACTTCTGCATGGGGAAGCTGCATCATGAACAAAAGTTTATATCGAGTATTATGTTGACGTTAGTAGGCCCTGGCCGAAAGCGCAGCATGTGAAAGGTATAGATAAAAGTTATCGTTGCAGTCAGTACTGTGTAGTTACTAGTAGCTGGATTTAAGCTCGAAGTGAGACACTGTTGGTGAAACTTCATCATGAGAACGTCACAAGCTGATCACGCTCTATGATATGACTAGTATTATGTTGCTTATAGTAGGCTAAGCGCAAGCCGAAACATCAACATGTGAAAGTCGTAGAATTTTGCGATCAAACTGTGGCTAGTACTTTGATGATGCTTGTAGCCAACCGAATTGGTTGAAAAGCCCAATAAGTAAGCTAACTTGGGAGAGCTTGTTGGAAACCAAATGCTACTAGATTGGTCCAAATACATCCTTCAACAGGGGATCACTTGGCTCGCTTTACGAAGAGGAGCACAGCTATATGTGTTAATTCGGTATGAATCGCAAGATTTGTTTACCGACCTCTCTAACGCAAAAGGCGGTCTCGGCTTCGGCTGTTGACTGCGTCCGATTCAGGGTTATATAACTCTCGATTGAACACATTGATGTTCTATTGTTGGTGCTTCCAATAAAATTGGAACACTTAAAGCAGAACCGATTCAAATAATAGCATTCTGATCAATGATTGCATTCCTTGATCAAGAACTGCTGGAGTCATTGTGATGGCGAATTTTCTTCATAAGAAAATTGCAAAGAGACGGAACTTAATGAGACTAGTATTATGTTGTTTCTAGTAAGCGGAAGCTGAAACAGCAACATGTGAAAATCAAGTTTTGTTCAATGATCTCGAGGCGATAAGTACTATGAAGCAACTAGTAGCCTAAGCATGACTCAGATTTGAGACAGTCAAAAAGACTGGCGAAACTTCTTCACATGAAAGTTACATAGAGAACTACAAATGTATACAGCGAGTATTATGTTGTTTCTAGTAGGCGAAAGCTGAAACATCAACATGTGAAAGTTGTCTGCAAACTGTAGAACGATATGTGATTAGTACTGTGCTGTTACTAGTAGCCAGTCTGACTGTAGAAGCCAAGACAAAGGGAAACTAATGCATCTGAAAAGGACAAGTTATGGAAAGGTATGCACGATAAGTATTATGTTGTTTCTAGTAAGCGGCAGCTGAAACATCAACATGTGAACGTCGTTGTGTACAGTAACCTAGAACTATATAGTCCTTAGTAACGTGCATTTACTAGTACCTGTAATTGGTATTCAGACTCAGGCAGTTTGGAATAGTTTGGCAAAGATGCACCAGAGAAAACTGGGATTTGATACAGAAATTGTTGAATACAAGTATTATGCTGCTTCTAGTAGGTTGAATCCGAAACATCAGCATGTGAAAATTGAAAACATTTCTGGTTCGAATTGTCACAAGTATTTGGTGATCTGAGTAGCCAAACTCACTACAACGCCAATTGAAGGCAAAAATTCTCAACGGGAAAAGCTATTCTCATTGAATGAGCTAACAAGACGAGTATTATGTTGCTTCTAGTAGGCGAAAGCCAAAACATCAACATGTGAAAGTCTTGCTGAACAAATTTAATGTTGTTGAGCTCAGTACCGTGTGAATTAGTAGCCATAATTGGCGAGCGAAAATTGAACTGGCGAAACTTCGTCTTTGGAAAATTGCAGATGCCGAGCACTTATTTTGCAACGAGTATTATGTTGACTGTAGTAAGCGAAAGCCGAAACAGCAACATGTGAAAGCTGTTGAAATTTGTGGTCATTTTGCAATAAGTACAAGGAGTGTAACTAGTAGCCAGGTCAAAATTTGGGATAAGAATGAGCAAAAATTCTGCATGAGAACAGTTGAAATTATGAAACTAAATTACAAAGACTAGTATTATGTTGTTTCGAGTACGCGAAAGCGGAAACATCAACATGTGAACGTTTGTAACGAAGTTTCGTTAATTTTCAGCCTAGTACTGAGCAAGAACGAGTAGCCTCATCTCCAATCCCACGCAAAATGTAGTGAAATATGTGAGTGAACCTTATTCACGGTGAGGGTTTCCCGAGGTCTGTATTGCAGCGAGTATTATGTTGCTTCTAGTAAGCGAAAGCTGAAACAACAACATTTGAAAGTTGGAATTAATGACTGAATGGAAACTTCGACCTGTGTTTGATAGTAGTAGCGAACAAAACTGCTGAATCGGTTTCTGTCTCATATTGGTCAGTGAACCAATTAAGAGACAATCAACTACATAACCTGAATTGGGCGAGAGAACCCCCTTAACTTAAGCATATCAGTAAGGGGAGGAAAAGAAATCAACTGAGAATCCCTTAGTAATGGCGAATGAACAGGGAAAAGCTCATCGGGAAGAGAAATGGCAACATTTCTCGGTGTCCGGTATGGTTTGATGCTAGACTGGTGAATTTGTCCTGATGTCTACTGGAAAGTAGCATCAAAGAAGGTGAAAATCCTGTAAAGGTCATTTTCGATACCAGTCATAATGGCTCATTCCTATGAGTAGAGTTGTTTGAAAGTGCAACTCGAAGCTGGAGATATGTCTCTCCAAAAGCTAATTATAAAGCGAGACCGATAGTAAACAAGTACCGTGAGGGAAAGTTGAAAAGCACTCTGAAGAGAGAGTGAAAAGTACGTGAAACTGTTGAAGGGGAACTGGAGTGAGCGTTACCATACTCAATGCCTTGATATTATATTCTCGGCTACCGAGTAGTGTAGTTGTCGTCTTTTGGCAAATCTTGTTAATGAATCGAGCAGAAGTTTTCCTCGGAATTCTTCTTGTTGATTCTAAACAAAATGAGATAAATTGATCTTGATTGCCTGTCTGACCTCAACTTCCTATTCAATGCTCTCTACAGCCCGTCTTGAAACACGGACCAAGGAGTGTGAGTTGCTTGCAAGTGTTGTCGCTCATTGAAAGCGCACACGCGAAATGAAAGTGAACAGTGTAATTTTTATGAATTGCACTACTTTGTGTGGTGAGGGCGCCGATTCGGTGTCCCGCAACCACGGACGGTTTTGCTCTTATTGCATGACTGATCCAGAGCAAGTAGCACACGACCCGAAAGATGGTGATCTATGCTTGGGCAGGGCGAAGCCACGGGAAACCATGGTGGAAGCCCGAAGCGGTTCTGACGTGCAAATCGATCGTCTGACCTGAGCATAGGGGCGAAAGACTAATCGAACCATCTAGTAGCTGGTTTCCTCCGAAGTTTCCCTCAGGATAGCAAAAGCTTGAGCAAGATTGAAAAATCTTCGCAAAGCAATTTCATCGGTTAAAGCGAATGATTAGAGGAATGGGGGAAAATTTTTCCTTCACCTATTCTCAAACTATAAATCGGTGAGATGTCCTTGTGACTTAATTGCACTTGGACTATGAATGCAAGCTTTTTGTGGGCCGCTTTTGGTAAGCAGAACCGGCGATGTGGGATGAACCAAAAGTTGGGTTAAGGCGCCTAACTACTTGCTCATGAGTCACCACAAAAGGTGTTGATTGATACTGACAGCAGGACGGTGGTCATGGAAGTTGAAATCCGCTAAGGAGTGTGTAACAACTCACCTGCCGAATCAATCAGCCCTGAAAATGGATGGCACTAGAGCTCGTGGCCTATACCCAACCATGAATATCAATATCTAACGCAAGTTAGATTAGAGAAAAAGAGCCTCACCAGCTCAAAAATGATATTCATGTGTAGGAGGACACATTGATTGCGCTAAAGTATGCACGCAAGTGTATGCGCGAAGCGATCAATGGAGCAGATCTTGGTGGAAGTAGCAAGTACTCAAATGAGAACTTTGAGGACTGAAGCGGGAAAGGCTTTCATGTGAACAGCGTTTGCACATGAGTTAGTCGATTCTAAAAGACAGGCTAATGCCAAAGTCTTGAATAGTGGTTTCTTGAAAACTGCTGAGTCTCGAAAGAGCATCGGGTTAAAATTCCCGAACTTACTCTCCTGGCATTGAGACGGCAACGTCATTGAGGTCGAACTTTGTCATTGGGACCTTGGGGAAGAGTTATCTTTTCTTTATAACACGTTGTAGAGTCCTTGGAATTGATTCAATCAGAGATAAGGCTCGAAGCGTGCAAGAGCACAGCAGCATTTGCTGTGTCCCAATTGTTCCTGGTGGCACATAAAAGTTTGGCTTAGCAGATGTCAGGAGAGTGAATCGTACCGATTACCGCATCAGGTCCCCAAGGTGAAAAGCCTCTGGTCTTGGAACAGTGTAGATAAGGGAAGTCGGCAAAATAGATCCGTACCTTCGGAAGAAGGATTGGCTCTGAGGAGTGGGTGTAACAAGCCTTTAGTTTGACGCTTCGGTCTGCTAAAGCGTGCGATGGCCTTCGGGTTGTTGGCGTTTGGTTTGACTGCTAGCTGATATGCTTTAGGTCTATTCTGTTGCACAAAAAACACTCGAACTCTGAACTGGTTCGGACAAGGGGAATCCGACTGTTTAATTAAAACAAAGCATTGCGATGGCTGGTGAAACGGTGTTGACGCAATGTGATTTCTGCCCAGTGCTCTGAATGTCAAAGTGAAGAAATTCAAATAAGCGCGGGTAAACGGCGGGAGTAACTATGACTCTCTTAACGGCGGGAGTAACTATGACTCTCTTAACCGGACTGTGATGATTAGTTGACTGTGTGCAACCTCCACGAGGTCTCGCTGGAAACTGCCATTCGTGGCTGAGCTAAGCACACCATCAATAGTCCCCGGAATGGACAAACCTTAAAAACTTGCCCAGTGGAAGGAAAACCACTCAACAAACCACGGTTTCGGAGTCATACCAAAACAAAGACTGTCCGTGGAAGGCAAACCACTAAAACCACGGTTTCGGAGTCACACCAAAACAAAGACTGTCCGTGGAAGGCGAACCACTAAAAACCACGGTTTCGGAGTCATACCAGAACAAAGGCTGTCCGGTGAAGTGTGCTGACCACCTTAAAAGTTCGCCAACCACTTTGGGTAAAACCAAAGTCTGTACCTCGGTACAGTAGTCCCAACGATGAAGACAATCAATGAGAAAGATCTGGCCTCAGCCAGACAAGACAGTGTGAGCACCAGTAGTTGTGGAGACGTGGCCTCCAAGTGGACCTGCGACATCTGCGGACAGGGTCCGTTCAGGAGTGAGCTCGGCCTGAAGCAGCACAAGACCAGAAGTCACAAGTCAGGGGCATCACAGACGAAAGCATCACAGGGAGCACATGCGGGCAGGGCTCCCACCCAGGAACCCGTGAGTGGCCAAGCAACAGCCCCCAAACTGGTGCTGCTCAATCTGTGGTGCTTCTAATTTTTAAAATTTCTTTAGAATTGAAGAACTCGATTATAACTCTGCCCAATTCCGAATCTGATCGACATTCTCTGGACTTCATCCTTCCCGATCCAGGAGATGAGCTGGGTCTACAATGCCGGCAGTTCAGGTGAGCCAGTTGTTTTAAATCAAGTCCCCCACTTTTTTGAGATAACGAAGTTTCAATTGACAAAAATGACACTGAGAAGACTCCTTATGGTCGGCTTCAAATGCTAAAGAAATTTGGCACAAGTTTTTGGGGCTTGAACTTATGAAAAGACCGTGCTCAGCCCGGAATTGGTACAAAAAGACGATGCTCGGCACAATTTGACAATGAAAAGACCTATCCTATTGTAATCGTAATTTTATCGCTATCTCTATTTGCAACTGGTCTTCTGCATTACTTCGCTAATCCTACAAACTCAGTAGAGTCCTCGTTTGCGAAAAGGGGTGACGACATTTGGTCACCCATTCTCTCATGGGAGAAAAATGGTTAAATTGCTGAAAACAGTGACAGCAAAATTGCGGACAGTCCTTACAAAATTCCGTAACTGATCTCGGAATAATCACGTTTTTATGTCATCAATGTCCGCAATTTGCGAGCAAGGGTATCGTTATCACTGCACTTCAAGAGGGTGCTGGTTTCTTCCAAACCAAGTTTGATGCTTGGCCATTTCAGGAGCCAAATTTTTTGACAGACTTTAATTTTAATTTCACCCAAATCAATCATATGACTTGGAAAAGTCTTTCGCTTAAAAAAATCTGATCCCTTTATCAATTTCGCGCTGAAAATTATAATATATTCAACAAGTCTGATTTTTTTTCTGCTGCAATTCCGAAGAAACAATACTCATACTTTTCATTAGTCATTAAAATTTCATTCAATCAAGAAGAATGGCAAACTAATCCAACTGCGGCAATTGATTTATCTTAAATTAGCAACAGCGAATTATTAAAGAAAAGAGAGATTTTCAAAAAAATGGACTAACCAATAAAATTAACTGATCTGTTCTATTGATATACTATTTCCCTAACCATGCTGAGCCTATGTAAAGCCTTTCTCCTTGACGTTGGAAGTTCGATTCCTTAGCCTTAACCAATAAAAAGCCCACTGCTAGATTTTTTTGAATTGATTTCTAAACTGGGGTATATTTTTTGTTTGTGTTGTCGATTTTTTCATTGGAAAGCAAAGCATTAGATTGTAGTAATGAAAATCGCCAAAAACTTAAGCGTGGTTAGATTATACAAAACCGGCAGATTAATTGTTGTTTTCCCTGAAACATATCAAATGACAGGACTCTACTCGGCGACGTAATCTAAGCTGGAAAGTAGGGACAGACACAAAGCAAAAAGAGAGTCGATAATTTAAGAAAAAATAAATATGGCGCTAATTTCCACTCTGTGATGCTTTCGAAACAATAACCTATTGTTGAGAACAATCAACACCAATATCAAAGAAATCTAATTTTACTCATAAAACGTAACTAGCTCATAAATTTTACTCATAAATTTCTAGCCCAAGTCTCATAAAATTAGCTCTAGTGTACTATTTTTTGCCTTCTGATTTGCATGCATCTTACAGTTGTATAGGACATCATGTCACTTCGTAAAAATAAACTTGCGATTTGCTGTTTTACAATAGCACTATGCTATGCTAGGGGTTTTACTATAGCACTATTCTTTACAAATAGCACTATGCTAGGGGTTAGAATAGATCCGAGTACTTTTGTGTGAATGTTTAAAAAATCAGTTAACTCAGTCATTTTTTGTCAATTTTGATTGTAATTTCTCGGACTTGAGTGTCAGAGCATTTCAGCGCTTAACTTAATTCAGTTCTGAAATTTTGCATCCCCAGAATATTTTTAGTTTCTTTATCTAGATTTTTTCTTTTTTCGATTATATTGATGTCATCAAGTTAGCCCAGTTAAAACGTATCCTTTAAATTCTGAAAATTACTCACACCTTATAATTAAGTGTGAGCAGAGAAATGTCGTACTTTGTAGCTTTTAACTGGTAATTACCATAGTAGTATAAGTATTGTTTAAATACAAGCTAGTTTTCAGGTAATTACCACAAAGCCCATTAAGCTTATTGGTTACGACTTGCTACGCAAATTTAATGTTACAAGTACCCACTCGGAAATTCGAATCGCAACAAAAGCAAACGTTGTTGGCGGGAGTTAGGCTGAGCATATTATTTTTCATGCAGTAGGTTTTTACTCGAAAATAAAGACTGACCCGTGTAAATTGGGATATGAACAGAGTACTGGTCATCTTAAAGAGCAGAATGTCTCTAAACTGACGCAGCGCTAATTTACTCTGTCACCAACCTGAAAGTTCTTCAGGAAAATCGCAAAAAAATTCATCCAGTCAGAATTCAACTACTTTATTCACGTGTCTCTTTGATGCCCATCACCTGTTTCTGAGATGAAACTGTTTTAGTGCCTATTTCTGCATGATGGGCTACAGGCTCTACAAAAAAGAAAGCGTTCGTGAACCGCAGCAAGATGACGCACAACAATTTGAAGTTTTGGTTCGTGATAAGACGCATAGACTCAATTGGTTTTCCTTCAAAGAACAAGACAAAAGAACAGGTAGGAACAGAAATCTTTATTGTATGGAGTAATAAGTATCTTTTTTTTCCAGTTCATGCAAAAAAATGGGGATAAGGGTTAAATTGATTTTAGGGGTCTCTAAGCAGGCGAAGATATTTTGCAAAGAAACCAGTGCTGCATTCGAATCATCATTTCGTACTTGCAAGCGTAGTCTGCTAACCATTACGCCAAATGATCTTATACTCTTAAACTTGGGCATCTTTTGTAACCCCTCCCTTATGTTCTTTCCCGTCATTCAAGGTTTTATATCTCTAACTATACGCTGAACAAGTAGAGTTTCTTACCAAGCTCTGTCAAACTTATTTGTTACACAATTTACATTAGGTTGTTCTCTCTTAACCGTCTAACATTTAAAAACAGAACTTAGAATGAAATTTTCGAAGTATGATTTAAATGGCTCAGAGAAAAAAAAGATTCGTCAGACGTTTCACCCAATAGATTGGGTACGGCTCGAATTTGTTTGAAATTGCGCCAAAGTAGTAAAAGTGCTAAATTATGTGTAAACGAAATCGCCATTTGAGGATTAGGTCTTTGTGAAATTGTACATTGTGAATTCATTCCGAGTCACCGACAGTTAATTTTTTGCAGCATGCATGATTTTACTGGTTTTGAGCCGGCAGTGAAATATCTGCAATATTGGGTTGTAATTCCCAAACTGGTTGTTACCAAAATTGAGTTGATGACAAAATTAAAAAAGATTTGCACTTGTTGTTCACTAGTACTCTTTTTTCAATTTAAGTAAAAAATTCCTACCGATTAAAAAGTCCCAGAGCGCAGTTAGAAAAAATAAACAATATGTTCTATAAATTGGATAGCTATAAAAAAGGGTTTAGTAAAAAAAAGTCTGAAACATAATACTGTTCATTTCTTTCCACCTTGTGAAGAAACTTAATGAAAACGATTTGCCTGTTTTAAAAAAAGAAATACAGAATAATTTCTCGAGGTGCACTTTTTCTGGACATTTTTACTGCAAATTTATCAATTGATAAATGAAATTATTTTTGCAGGTAATCTATTTGAACTGTGTGCAGGTCAACAATTTTGAGGAACATTGTGCATGCAAATGTTGAGTTTACCTATTCATTATTCAGACTGTAATGCGATATCAAATGAAAAGGGATAAATGTCGTTGAGTTTTTTCTGATAGTCAAGATCCTATTTCAGGTCTCTGCTGTACGCATCAGATTAATATGTACGTCGAAAATGGACAACGAAATGGTCTTTCTCCTCAGAAATACCTTGACAAAATATTTGAGTTCCCCAAACCATCCACGACACAAAGAGAAGTAGTTTTTGTGAAGGTAAGTCGAAACCAATTATCCGATTTCACTTTCAGTTTCCTGGTGAAAACTAGAACCAGTTATTAAGACGCCCATCTTGAAGGTTTTTCGGGAGCTTATATTTACTGTCATCTCACAATAATTTTGCATATATGATGAATTTCTTGTAAGATATGGCCGTTGGTAGTGCACTAGAAAAGTTACAAATTAGAGCCATACCAAACAAATTGACCAGTTGGTTCATTTTCTGTATTAAAGATATTTTTAGAATCTAGGACCACTCAATTGTAACCCAGTTGCATTAAGTAGTTTTTCGCTATTTTGGGGAAAAATTAATCCGTACCCGGACCGAAACCAGGTCTATATCAGTACTAGGCAAGTCTGAATACAAGTCCGATATCGTTTTTCAGTACTGGGCAAGTCCAATTACAAGTCCTACAAGTCTGACATGTCTCGGTCAAGACTTGGCTAACACTTGCAATTTGATTCCCAAATCAAAAGCGACTTTTCAAAAAGTTTTTGTCACGTGCCATGTTTTCAGGATTATTTTTTATAGCCACTTTTGGGGTGTTGTAGAATAATGCAGGGTTGCGGTAAAATTATGTCGGGGCATATCAAAGGGTAAATTAGCACACCGTGAGTCAGTGGACTAATATTGGGCCGATTTCAGGTCATTCTAGGCCGTTTGCAGTCGTTTTCGGCCGTTTCAGCCCAACTTGACGAAAATGGACTTAATTTGAAACATTTTTCTGATCCTGTGATTGTGTCTGGAATTTCTAATCGAGGAATAATTGTGAAGATATTAGTAGTATAGTAAGTTGCCTAGTGCTTGTAGGGGGGGGGGGGGGTCCGAACCCTCCCCTACAAGAAATTTTACCTCTGAAAAAGTGATTTTCTCTAAGTCAAATCAAGTTTTTTGGTTAACTTTTGCCAGCCTGGGTGCATTCTCACCCAGTCTGGCAAAAGTTAGCCAAAAAATTTGATTTGACTTAGAGAAAATCACTTTTTCAGAGGTCAAATTTCTTGTAGGGGTGGGGTTCGAACCCACCACCCTACAATCACTGGGCAACTTACGGCTGTTCCAATATTCACTACAGAATAACTGGATAGATCCTAAACTCATAGAATATCATAATATGATTTTTTTTAAAAAAATCGAAAAACCCTATATGAGACACCTGATGCCTACAACTTGGAAAAAAATTCAAAAATTTTCAAAAATTTTTTCGAAAATTTTTCAAAGTTTTTCAAAGTCCTAAAATGGTCTGAAATGGATTTTGCGCTATGAAAGAGCACTCAAAAGTGATTTTTTGTGGACTTCATTCTTTTCAAACAACTAGGACCGGAACAAGTCAGTTTCTGAAATAGTCTGAAATAAGTCAAAGAGCAGTCAGAAGCAGTTTTTGTTGACAATACTTTTGCAAATGTGCAGGATAATGTGGAAAGCATGTCTTTTTTTATATACATGTTTAACTATGTATGTTTCTATCAAAACAAGTCCGTATATTTGCTTGCATGTGTTAAAAAATGTAATTTTATTGTCTGAATGAATATTTGAAAGAAATGAAAGAATAAAAATTTTATGTATAAAATAATGCATATAATAATGAAAGTATATATGAAAGTGTATATTTGTTTAAAAATAAATATAACTGTGCTTAAAGTTAGTAATATGTTTGTATGAGTATAAGCTGAAATGTAGGTTTGTGTGTAGAAATTGTAAATGTCTCAATATGTCAAGACGTTCTTGGTTTTATGTGTGTATGTTTTTTTCTATATGTATACAGTGGAATTTATGTATGTATTTCTGAATGTGTTTATGTATTTATGTATTTATATGCTTGCAAGTCAGACGAGAGAGAGGGGATAAGTCCCTGGAGGGTAATTTGTTGCCAAGAAGAACGTTGTTATTTGTCTCCACGATCCAATAATATTATATCTTGCAAACAGATTTTGACCTTCAGCGTTGATAAACTCTGACCTTTATACATTGGCAAGCAAAATGTTACAGCCGAAGACGACAACAATTTTTGGATGTTCTGATCATGCTTTTTTAAAAATTGAATTTTCTACATCTATCTAGCTACATATTAAAAACTATCAAGATTTTTTACAGAAAAAAAATTGATGCTCTTTGTCTTTTAATCCTTGGCAAGAAAATGATAAAGTGTTGCAACACAGAAGACAAAAACAACTTTCTGATGTTCTGAGCATGCTTTTTTGACAACAGATTTCTCTACACTTATTCAGCCGGCCGTCTAGGAATGAGCAAGATTATTTACAGGAGAAAAATATATGAGATGAATTGTTGAGAGATAAACAATAAATTGAGCTAAGTAAAAAGAATAAGCTCTGTTAAAAACCGAAAATGTTGGTGGGAAAACTATGATATGCGGGGAGCAGCTGAACTTTTTAGTTATATAAAGTAGAATGATAGGAATTTATCAAGAGCTTGAATCAGACAAAAAAGTGTAATGATGTACAAGAAGAGTAGTTTGCACTGGAACTGTAAAAAGCGCTAAAATTTTCTAAAGTTAATTACTCACTTTATCAATTAAGCAAAGACGAACACTAACTATTTATCTGTGGGTGGTTGCTAGAAACAGCTTCGGAAATGTATGGGTCTTGTTTGCGTACTGGTAATAGCAATAATGGATATTGCGTGCTGGGACTGAAATATTAAACAATAGCGAAACGCATCTTCAGTAAATGCTTCCAATAAATTCAACTATTGAGCACTGCAAGTAAGGTACCAGAGAAACTCAAGCAAACAGAAATCAAAAGCGTTCATAATAGTGTCTTCTTGGATCAAATTTACTGCGTTCAGTAACCCTGTGTTAAAACTTTGGATTACTTATTGTTCTGTTAACGTTTTAAAATGAGATTACCGTAACGATATTTCATAGAGCATCGGAAAGAGGTAAATACAAAGGAATCTAAAATTAAAAGGAGCAGAGTCTTTATAACATATAATTGGGTTAAGCAGTCTGGCGAACATATTGGAATTTAACACAACACTACTGCTACCTACTACTGCTACTGCCTACTACTACTACCTACAACTACTATCTACAATTAGTACCTACTACTACTGCTACATACTAGTACTACCTACAACCTCTACTAGATACAATTACTAACTACTACAACTACTTATTGGTTCTAAGTTACACTAGTACCTACTACTACTTCTTTTTAATGCCTTCAAATATTACCTATTGTTTACTAACTATCTACAACAAAGTGTTTCTGTTTTTCTAAAAAATGAAAACAATTCTTATCTCTAGAGACTTGTTGAGCATAAACAACAGAAGCTTTTATCTATCTCAAAGTAATATGCCCTGACTGACACAGACCGATAGAATTTACCCGCCAATATTTACAACAAATCATTAAGTGTTTGAAGTTTTTTCAAAGATATAAAAAACTCTGAAGCTTTGTCGTACACATTAACCCAGTAATTTTCAACTCAAAGTTAGTTTGTTAATTAACAAGTAAGAAATCCATGGTATGATATATCAGGTCGATATTTAATTAAATAAATCAATGTAACGTTTTACTGTTTAGCGAACCAGTCTAATTTTTAGAACTTCAAATAAGTTTTATTGCTATGTTCTTTTTTTGGAGTGAAAATTTTGTATACTTTTTTTTTCTTATAAGGGATCAGTCATAAACTTAAGTCTTTTGTTCAAATGCTGTTTTTTTGTTCATTCAATGTATGACGTCTGATTCCATTTGCAATTAATTGATAGATATGAAACGCAAACTTTTTAAAATTTCTTCTATGAAGGATTGTATAGCGTAAACATTTACTGGTTCACAATATCAACTTTAAAAAACATGCTTGCTTCCAACACTCCATAGTGTGAACCTCAATGGAAACAAACAATTTACAACGTACATACATTATCCAAAAAACTGAGGTTTTACTCTATATAGTTGTTTTCGTATGTTTATTCAGAGCCACCTGTTGTTTCAGTTATCATGTATTACACAATTTTTTCTGAACCCTTACGTTTCAAAAATTTGTAGAGACTGAAAACTGATGGGATAGCTTGTCAGAAGGACATGTGTTAGTTGAGTTTCATATTAACCTTAGCTTCGGCTCAGGATGTGTTCACAGCTAAGACTGTAATTGTGAACTTGCTAGTAATCAAAAGTTTAGCGCTACATGATTTTGCAATTTTTGTTATATTAACTTCCTCCTTTTTTATTGAATTTCATTTGGTCATTGTTTATCTGAGGAAAAAGTAAAGATAAATCAACCTCATGAAAAGTTTCTCAGCAAAATTAAGTGAAACAGTCATGTTGAAATTGAGAGCTCAAACAAACACCTTAAATTTAAGTGTTTAGATGAACAAATTTGGTTTGTTTTCAACGTCTGCTTACACTCAAAGGGCACCAATTGGTTCCCGAGAAGTACTTTTCGCGGAATTTGAAACAAAATTCTTCTTTATTGGTGTTCAAAACTCAAAAAACCGGAGATGGTATGGCTTTGGATAAGCAAGTATAATAAAATTGTGAAACATGGCCAACCACTTTACCTAAATGTTGAACCATTGAGTTCGAATTCGAGTTTGTGATCTAAAAATAGTATTCAAGGATAATTGACTTTTTTAAAAAAAAAAAGAAAAAAAAAGACTTCTTTTTTTAGTATTCAAAACTCAACAATCGGAGGCGGTATGGATTTCGATAAGCAAGTCTAATAAAATGGTGATGCTTGGTCAATCGCTCTACATTAAAATGGAAGTTTTGAGTTTGTGTCTGAATTTGTGATTTAAAAACACTATTCAAGGATAATTGACTTTGAAAAAAGACTACTTTTAGCGCTAAAAACACAATAATCGGTGATCGTGTAACTTGGAATTACCCAATATAATGAAATGTGATAACTTGGCCTATCGCTCTATTTAAAAGTCAAAGTTTGAGTTTGAGTTTGAGTTTGTGATCTAAAAATAGTATTCAAGGTATAATTACGTCATAATAGTTGAGTTGTGTTATAAAGTTGCGACCGCAAAACAATTGAAACACGTTCTCACAATCTATTTAAACTACAGCTACATATGTGTCAAGAAAGCGAAAGAGACCTTTTTGGTTTTACTAAGCTTTCTGATACAGTTTACTATATTATATAGACTATATTCACATGGTCTATTATGTAATCTTTACTGCACGAGTTCTACAAGCATTCCTGAAGACTATAATTTTGCATTTTTCTGTAGAAAAGAACAGAAAAAACGCATGATTTTCCGAAACCAGCAGTGTTGACATATTTTACCATTAGTTTTTGAGAAGAGCGGTCAGTGCAACTTCTTAAATGATTAATTTTCTCTGAAGAATGTCCGGTTAATGAACTTTAAATATTGCAAAAAAACTAATATGGAGATATTTTAAGTCATGACTATATTAGGTAACAGTTAACACAACTAACTGTGATTTTTTGCTATCATAAAAACCGTCAACACAGAGAAATCAGGTTAGGCGCTTTGATTCCATCGCCAAACAAGTAAGTTTCTACAATATTTTGGTCAATTTGGAAAAGGTTCCAGTGTTAAAACCCTGCTATCCATAGTACATTAAGTTCAAAGTTTAAAGTATTCAAATTTTTTGGAAATTAGTGTTTTATTTTTCTATGTGATAATAAGTATTCTTGGCATTGTGTACCTCGTTTTGATGGTATCTTTCCGAATGTGTTTTTAAGTTTTCAAACGTTTGTTTGTTATGGATCGTATGAAGAGTCGATTTGAGTTAAAGACAAAAAAACAACTGTCAAAATAGAAATCATGATTATAGAGGCAATTAGGCTAATTTGATTTCCAGGTTTTTTAGTGCAGTATTTTAGTCTTCACTGAGTTTAAACAATGTGAGAAATGTGTAAAACTGTCTCTTCGAAAAATTTTCCGTGTGGAATTTCACTACACCACTTTAAATGCCACTACTGTCAATAAAAACCATTGTAAATTAACATGATTTGAATCTTCATAAAGGTTTGTATCCTCTATAACAATAAATGGTAGAATCATTATGTACAAGAAAAAGTGTTTTTTCAAGATTAATCATATAGCAAAACCTTAATCTTCAATAAAGCTTTTTTGATCCGCAATTTACGCTATGAATCAGTGGTCTCACAGGTAGTATGAAAACATTTTTTTCGTGGCGCTCAAAAAGAAAACCCCTAACGGAACTGCAAAGTTAACAAAGGTAAGAAAAGAAACGGTTTCCACGTTAAATTTGTTTCTTATTTGAAAGACTGAAAATAAAACAATGCCTAGCTGACATAAAAAAGTTTTAGATTATGCGAAACAAAGTTTTATAAGACTTGACTGTCAAATAAATGTTTATGAAATAGCTGATTTTTCATTACTACTTTATTAATTTTGTACATTTAGAACCTCAATGGTTTGTCTGGAGGACACTCATAAGAGAACGGACAAGTATTGACTTCCTGCATTTATTGGAAATTTCGTTCGGATACGTTAAATGCTTACTATTCTTGATACTATAGCTTTATGGATTAACGAAGTTTTGCGTCCGCGTTAATGAATACTTAGGTTTGAAAATTTTATGAATTACTTAAGTAACATGCTGAAATACTTCATATTGACACATAGCTTTAAAAGCTACTGGTTGAATTCTGTGAAAACCAAATGTTCCATGACATACACAAGTTGTTGCACATGTATACAGAAAACACTAGTGCTTGCTTACGTCTATGGTTTAGATTGAGCCTTTGAGCAAAACATGTTTTTTATATACTGACAGAAAAGGTGAGCAGAGGTTTTATTATCGTTCGTCAATATAAACCACGTCAATACTAAGCAAAATCAATACTATTGTACAAATAATTTGATATTAAACCTACGACTTAGAACCAGTTACTATATAAGCTAGAAGCAATTGTAGACGTAAAAGACAAACAATAAGGTCAAAAGGTGAATTTAAATGAATTTGATTTGTCCTGTTTATTCAATTGCTTTATTTAAGTTAACGTTACACTGGAGCACACTGTGGGTCGAAATGTATTCCGTAATAAACATTTGCAAGCCTATGTACTCACTCTCCTTTTATCTCAACGTTATCTTTCAATAGAGTACATTTATATACGCCTTCTTGATCACAGACTAGAGAATACTTTAGCAAACTAATAAAAGTGCTTTTAGTCGAAAATATTATGCAAGCAATTTGCAGAGCAGGCTGAACTTCTCACACGCACAGTGCAATTCTTCTGCTTTATGCCTAGCAATCAGATCAAAACCTTAAAATGTCAATATCCGAGGTACTTAGGAGAAACTTCAATCTATTTTACAAATGAAAACGAATAAGAATTAGTCTAACAGGTATAACAACTGTGGCCTTCTCGAAATGTTATAGATATTCATTGGAAACTATTACTATTTGGCCAATTAAGCTAAAAGAACGAATGCTAACATCTCAGCCAAAAGTTTGAGTTTACTTTTAACTCAATGACTTGCTTCTCAAAACAACTTTTTAGCTTTTCATTTTTGACTTGTATTTCATTCAGTTAGTGTATGCCAAAACCTAAACTCAACTGCCGGTTTATAACTTATAATGTATCATATCCTAACGCAATTTGAAGGCTCGTTTCAGCGCACAATTGTCTATCAAACTCGATATGAAAACAATATTGCCTTTATACAACAAAGGAAGGACAGTTCAATTTCAAGCTGGACTACCTTCGATCATTGCCTCATACCCAAAAAATTTATTGACTTTGTTACTACATTACCTAATATAACCGAAGAAGAAGACTTTATAAACAACTCAACCCCCTCGGAAACTGAAATAACTTCTCAGCATATACCCAATCCTTTGACTTCTGACATAGGATCACTTCCCATGGACACCAAGAGGATTTTGCGCAGTTACGATTTCGAAAGTATGCCACTCTTCAGGAGCCAAGAAGAATACTTCGCTGCTTTAGAAGATTTGGAAAATCTGTGGAAAAAGCTCGAATTATGCAGAAATGAAACCAAACTAACCACTATTCACGATAAAATTGATCATACTACATCATCCACATCCGATGATAACAGAAAGACTGTGATATCTTCCATATTAGAACGATTCCCTAGCCTTCTTGAAGAAAACTCAAAAATTGAAGAAAACTTCCAGAAATTTAGCACTGAGCCATCGTCTAACAATGCTCTACAAAAGAAGAGCCATCGTGTAGTTCGAGGATGTGTACTTCACAGTGGAAATTTTCCAAAAAAGAATGAGATTTGATGAAAATGTGAGGTGTTCATGTGACAATAACAACTAGAACTGAAAAATTCTTGTTGATTAAAGCTTATTAAATAGACGTTGGCTTTCAGTATTGAATTGTTTCCATTTATAACCTGTTATTTTGAAATGCTGTGCATTATTAAACTTCATTGTGTATGCTCATTATCCAAAATTTATTAGTTGCAAAACCACTCCTTTAAAATACAGTTTGTTGATTCAACATTATCCACGTCAGAGAAACAGGAAACGGTGTTCGGCATGTTCAAAGGAGTAGAAAGTCAGAAATTTGTTGTAGAGTAGGATCACCAAACCCTAAATTGTTGTTCTGAAAATGTTGAAACGGATACGCGCAAGAGATTCGACATTATAAACCGCCGCATTTTGTTTTGATTTATGGAGAACCGAAATCAAAAAGTTGCTGTTAATTACCCTAATTTGTTAGTTGATTACTAAAGAAGTACCTGAGTGGGTTATTTGGTCTCATGTTCGGTTATGATAGTTTCATATCAAGTCCCAAGAGCCGCTGAAGCATGGCCATGGTCCGCGATGGTTTCAAGATAATTAATTTTTAATTTGCTTTCAGTGTCTATACTAGGAGATACTAAGTTTTCTTTTCTCAAATACTCGGTTATGATGGGTGAAAAATTTATTAGTCTCATTTGAGAAGCCAATTTAATTGGCCACAAAATTTATCTTAAATTATCAAACTAATAATTTAAATAAAATGTCGCCTCTCTTTTAAATCGGCTCTCTTACTTCAGTTCTCTTACAAGTCACCGGTTGAAACAAAAATCCAACCTGACCACTTGATTTTTATGAGTAAAAATACCTGTATTGTGAGAAGTTCAGTCTGCTCTGCAAATTTCTTGCATAATATTTTCGACTAAAAGCACTTTTATTAGTTTGCTTAAGTATTCTCTAGTCTGTGATCAAGAAGGCGTATATACATGTACTCTACTGAGAGATAACGTTGAGATAAAGGAGAGTGAGTACATAGGCTTGCAAATGTTTATTACGGAATACATTTCGACCCACAGTGTGCTCCAGTATAACGTTAACTTAAATAAAGCAATTGAATAAACAGGACAAATCAAATTCATTTAAATTCACCTTTTGACCTTATTGTTTGTCTTTTATGTCTACAATTGCTTCTAGCTTATATAGTAACTGGTTCTAAGTCGTAGGTTTAATATCAAGTTATCTGTACAATAGTATTGATTTTGCTTAGTATTGACGTGGTTTATATTGACGAACGATAATAAAACCTCTGCTCACCTTTTCTGTCAGTATATAACAAACATGTTTTGCTCAAAGGCTCAATCCAAACCATAGACGTAAGCAAGCACTAGTGTTTTCTGTATACATGTGCAACAACTTGTGTATGTCATGGAACATTTGGTTTTCACAGAATTCAACCAGTAGCTTTTAAAGCTATGTGTCAATATGAGGTATTTCAGCATGTTACTTAAGTAATTCATAAAATTTTCAAACCTAAGTATTCATTAACGCGGACGCAAAACTTCGTTAATCCATAAAGCTATAGTATCAAGAATAGTAAGCATTTAACGTATCCGAACGAAATTTCCAATAAATGCAGGAAGTGAGTACTTTTCCGTTCTCTTATGAGTGTCCTCTAGGCAAACCATTGAGGTTCTAAATGTACAAATTTATTAAAGTAGTAATGAACAATCAGCTATTTCATAAACATTTGTTTGACAGTGAAGTCTTATAAAACTTTGTTTCGCATAATCTAAAACTTTTTTATGTCAGCTAGGCATTGTTTTATTTTAAGTCTTTCAAAAAACAAACAAATTTAACGTGGAAAACGTTTCTTTTCTTACCTTTGTTAATTTTGCAGTTCCGTTAGGGGTTTTCTTTTTGAGCGCCACGAAAAAAATGTTTTCATACTACCTGTTAGACCACTGATTCATAGCGTAAATTGCGGATCAAAAAACTTGATTGAAGATTAAGGTTTTGCTATATGATTAATCTTGAAAAAACACTTTTTCTTGTACATAATGATTCTACCATTTATTGTTATAGAGGTTACAAACCTTTATGAAGATTGAAATCATGTTAATTTACAATGGTTTTTATTGACAGTAGTGGCATTTAAAGTGGTGTAGATAAATTCCACACGGAAATTTTTTCGAAGAGACAGTTTTACACATTTCTCACATTGTTTAAACTCAGAGAAAACTAAAATAATGCATTAAAAAACCTGGAAATCAAATTAGCCTAATTGCCTCTATAATCAGGATTTGTTTTTTGACAGTTGTTTTTTTGTCTTTAACTCAAATCGACTCTTCATAGGATCCATAACAAACAAACGTTTGAAAACCTAAAAACCCTTTCGGAAAGTTACCATCAAAACGAGGTACACAAAGCCAAGAATACTTATTATCACATAGAAAAGTAAAACACTAATTCCCAAAAAATTTGAATACTTTAAACTTTGAACTTAATGTACTATGGATAGCAGGGTTTTAACACTGGAACCTTTTCCAAATTGACCAAAATATTGTAGAAACTTACTTGTTTGACGACGGAATCAAAGCGCCTAACCTGATTTCTACTCTCTGTGTTGACGGTTTTTATGGTAGCAAAAAATCAAAGTTAGTTGTGTTAACTGTTACCTAATATAGTCATTACTTAAAATATCTCCATATTAGTTATTTTGCAATATTTAAAGTTCATTAACCGAACATTCTTCAGAGAAAATTAATCATTTAAGAAGTTGCACTGACCGCTCTTCTCAAGAACTAATGGTAAAATATGTCAACACTGCTGATCTCGGCAAATCATGCGTTTTTTCTGTTCTTTTCTACAGAAAAATGCAAAATTATAGTCTTCAGGAATGCTTGTAGAACTCGTGCAGTAAAGATTACACAATAAACCATGTGAATATAGTCTATATAATATAGTAAACTATATCAGAAAGCTTAGTAAAACCAAAAGGTCTCTTTCGCTTTCTTGACACATATATAGCTGTAGTTTAAATAGATTGTGAGAACGTGTTTCAATTGTTTTGCGGTCGCAACTTTATAACACAACTCAACTATTATGACGTAATTATACCTTGAATACTATGTTTAGATCACAAACTCAAACTCAAACTCAAACTTTGACTTTTAAATAGAGCGATAGGCCAAGTTATCACATTTCATTATATTGGGTAATTCCAAGTTACACGATCACCGATTATTGTGTTTTTAGTGCTAAAAGTAGTCTTTTTTCAAATTCAATTATCCTTGAATAGTGTTTTTAAATCACAAATTCAGACGCAAACTCAAAACTTCCATTTTAATGTAGAGCGATTGACCAACCATCACCATTTTATTACACTTGCTTATCGAAATCCATACCGCCTCCGATTGTTGAGTTTTGAATACTAAAAAAAGAAGTCTCTTTTTCTTTTTTTTTCAAAAAAATCAATTATCCTTGAATACTATTTTTAGATCACAAACTCGAATTCGAACTCAATGGTTCAACATTTAGGTAAAGTGTTTGGCCATGTTTCACAATTTTATTATACTTGCTTATTCAAAGCCATACCATCTCCGGTTTTTTGAGTTTTGAACACCAATAAAGAAGAATTTTGTTTCAAATTCCGCGAAAAGTACTTCTCGGGAACCAATTGGTGCCCTTTGAGTGTAAGCAGACGTTGAAAACAAACCAAATTTGTTCATCTAAACACTTAAATTTAAGGTGTTTGTTTGAGCTCTCAATTTCAACATGACTGTTTCACTTAATTTTGCTGAGAAACTTTTCATGAGGTTGATTTATCTTTACTTTTCCTCAGATAAACAATGACCAAATGAAATTCAATAAAAAAGGAGGAAGTTAATATAACAAAAATTGCAAAATCATGTAGCGCTAAACTTTTGATTACTAGCAAGTTCACAATTACAGTCTTAGCTGTGAACACATCCTGAGCCGAAGCGAAGGTTAATATGAAACTCAACTAACACATGTCCTTCTGACAAGCTATCCCATCAGTTTTCAGTCTCTACAAATTTTTGAAACGTAAGGGTTCAGAAAAAATTGTGTAATACATGATAACTGAAACAACAGGTGGCTCTGAATAAACATACGAAAACAACTATATAGAGTAAAACCTCAGTTTTTTGGATAATGTATGTACGTTGTAAATTGTTTGTTTCCATTGAGGTTCACACTATGGAGTTTTGGAAGCAAGCATGTTTTTTAAAGTTGATATTGTGAACCAGTAAATGTTTACGCTATACAATCCTTCATAAAAGAAATTTTAAAAAGTTTGCGTTTCATATCTATCAATTAATTGCAAATGGAATCAGACGTCATACATTGAATGAACAAAAAAACAGCATTTGAACAGAAGACTTAAGTTTATGACTGATCCCTTATAAGAAAAAAAAGTATACAAAATTTGCACTCCAAAAAAGAACATAGCAATAAAACTTATTTGAAGTTCTAAAAATTAGACTGGTTCGCTAAACAGTAAAACGTTACATTGATTTATTTAATTAAATATCAACCTGATATATCATACCATTGATTTCTTACTTGTTAATTAACAAACTAACTTTGTGTTGAAAATTACTGGGTTAATGTGTACGACAAAGCTTCAGAGTTTTTTATATCTTTGAAAAAACTTCAAACACTTAATGATTTGTTGTAAATATTGGCGGGTAAATTCTATCGGTCTGTGTCAGTCAGGGCATATTACTTTGAGATAGATAAAAGCTTCTGTTGTTTATGCTCAACAAGTCTCTAGAGATAAGAATTGTTTTCATTTTTTAGAAAAACAGAAACACTTTGTTGTAGATAGTTAGTAAACAATAGGTAATATTTGAAGGCATTAAAAAGAAGTAGTAGTAGGTACTAGTGTAACTTAGAACCAATAAGTAGTTGTAGTAGTTAGTAATTGTATCTAGTAGAGGTTGTAGGTAGTACTAGTATGTAGCAGTAGTAGTAGGTACTAATTGTAGATAGTAGTTGTAGGTAGTAGTAGTAGGCAGTAGCAGTAGTAGGTAGCAGTAGTGTTGTGTTAAATTCCAATATGTTCGCCAGACTGCTTAACCCAATTATATGTTATAAAGACTCTGCTCCTTTTAATTTTAGATTCCTTTGTATTTACCTCTTTCCGATGCTCTATGAAATATCGTTACGGTAATCTCATTTTAAAACGTTAACAGAACAATAAGTAATCCAAAGTTTTAACACAGGGTTACTGAACGCAGTAAATTTGATCCAAGAAGACACTATTATGAACGTTTTTGATTTCTGTTTGCTTGAGTTTCTCTGGTACCTTACTTGCAGTGCTCAATAGTTGAATTTATTGGAAGCATTTACTGAAGATGCGTTTCGCTATTGTTTAATATTTCAGTCCCAGCACGCAATATCCATTATTGCTATTACCAGTACGCAAACAAGACCCATACATTTCCGAAGCTGTTTCTAGCAACCACCCACAGATAAATAGTTAGTGTTCGTCTTTGCTTAATTGATAAAGTGAGTAATTAACTTTAGAAAATTTTAGCGCTTTTTACAGTTCCAGTGCAAACTACTCTTCTTGTACATCATTACACTTTTTTGTCTGATTCAAGCTCTTGATAAATTCCTATCATTCTACTTATTATAACTAAAAAGTTCAGCTGTTCCCCGCATATCATAGTTTTCCCACCAACATTTTCGGTTTTTTACAGAGCTTATTCTTTTTACTTAGCTCAATTTATTGTTTATCTCTCAACAATTCATCTCATATATTTTTCTCCTGTAAATAATCTTGCTCATTCCTAGACGGCCGGCTGAATAAGTGTAGAGAAATCTGTTGTCAAAAAAGCATGCTCAGAACATCAGAAAGTTGTTTTTGTCTTCTGTGTTGCAACACTTTATCATTTTCTTGCCAAGGATTAAAAGACAAAGAGCATCAATTTTTTTTCTGTAAAAAATCTTGATAGTTTTTAATATGTAGCTAGATAGATGTAGAAAATTCAATTTTTAAAAAAGCATGATCAGAACACAAAAAATTGTTGTCGTCTTCGGCTGTAACATTTTGCTTGCCAATGTATAAAGGTCAGAGTTTATCAACGCTGAAGGTCAAAATCTGTTTGCAAGATATAATATTATTGGATCGTGGAGACAAATAACAACATTCTTCTTGGCAACAAATTAACCTCCAGGGACCTATCCCCTCCCTCTCGTCTGACTTGCAAGCATATAAATACATAAATACATAAACACATTCAGAAATACATACATACATTCCACTGTATACATATAGAAAAAAACATACACACATAAAACCAAGAACGTCTTGACATATTGAGACATTTACAATTTCTACACACAAACCTACATTTCAGCTTATACTCATACAAACATATTACTAAACTTAAGCACAGTTATATTTATTTTTAAACAAATATACACTTTCATATATACTTTCATTATTATATGCATGAATACGCATTATTTTATACATAAAATTTTTATTCTTTCATTTCTTTCAAATATTCATTCAGACAATAAAATTACATTTTTGAACACATGCAAGCAAATATACGGACTTGTTTTGATAGAAACATACATAGTTAAACATGTATATAAAAAAAGACATGCTTTCCACATTATCCTGCACATTTGCAAAAGTATTGTCAACAAAAACTGCTTCTGACTGTTCTTTGACTTATTTCAGACTATTTCAGAAACTAAGTTGTTCCGGTCCTACTTGTTTGAAAAAAATGAAGTCCACAAAAAATCACTTTTGAGTGCTCTTTCATAGCGCAAAATCCATTTCAGACCATTTTAGGACTTTGAAAAACTTTGAAAAATTTTCGAAAAAAATTTTGAAATTTCTGTGTTTCGACCCCTAAACCGCTTAGGTTATAAAAAATAAAGTCAACAAAAAATCACTTTCGAGTGCTCTCTCATAGCGCAAAATCCATTTCAGACCATTTTAGGACTTTTAAAAATTTAGAAAATTTTTTTCAAAAAATTCGAAATTTTTATATGTTTTGACCCCCATACTTCATAGGTGACAAAAAGTGAAGTCAACGAAAAATCACTTTTGAGCGCTCTTTCATAGCGCAAAAACCATTTCAGACCATTTTAGAACTCCAAAAAATTTTGAAAATTTTTTTCAAAAAATTCGAAATTTTTATGTTTTGACCCCCATACTTCATAGGTGAAAAAAAGTGAAGTCAACAAAAAATCGCTTTTGAGTGCTCTTTCATAGCGCAAAATCCATTTCAGACAATTTTAGGACTTTGAAAAACTGAAAAATTTTCGAAAAAATTTTTGAAAATTTTTGAATTTTTTTCCAAGTTGTAGGCATCAGGTGTCTCATATAGGGTTTTTCGAGTTTTTTTTAAAAAAATCATATTATGATATTCTATGAGTTTAGGATCTATCCAGTTATTCTGTAGTGAATATTGGAACAGCCGTAAGTTGCCCATTGATTGTAGGGTGGTGGGTTCGAACCCCACCCCTACAAGAAATTTTACCTCTGAAAAAGTGATTTTCTCTAAGTCAAATCAAATTTTTTGGCTAACTTTTGCCAGACTGGGTGAGAATGCACCCAGGCTGGCAAAAGTTAGCCAAAAAACTTGATTTGACTTAGAGAAAATCACTTTTTCAGAGGTAAAATTTCTTGTAGGGGGGGTTCAGACCCCCCCCCCCCCCCCCCCCTACAAGCACTAGGCAACTTACTATACTACTGGTATTTGATTCCCATAGCTCTGAATCAGTAATGAAATGAGACTTGCAATTAGACTTGACCAGTACTGAAATTGACCTGGCGTTAGGTCCGGGTAAGCCATAAAATTTGCGACAGAGCTTACAAGTCTTATTTCAAAATTTAAGTCGCCTCAATTCACTACATTATAGCAGGCGCGTTGAGTATGTTTTAGTCATTTCAGTTCTTTTTGTTTCTAAAATTGGATAATTTGGATTTTGATAGTTTGGCGGTACAAAAAAAGGGCGGTTTAAAATGGATATTAAATTAGGACGTCTTTTCAAAAGAACCAGTTTGAACATATCACACGTGATTTATGGCATAAAATACAAGTATTAAATATGTTCTACCAGAAACACAAAACGACAAAAGCAGAAAAGCAAAAAAAAAAACAAAAGTGAAAAAGTGAAGAAAACGCAAGAGCCTGATTTACTGAGATTTTTCATAAACCTAGAGATGCTGATAGGACAACTGTCTTCGAAATAAAAAACTATACTTCCTGATGTTGCAACATTTAGTTTGATAAGCGCAGTTTGAAATAACGGGTTTCATAGCCCGTGCAATACATTTTTCCATGATCAAGTTGTTTTCCAGCATTGAACATGGTAAAAAAAAGTTGCCACCCAAGTGGGTTTATCGTTTATAAGAGATAGTTTTCTCTTTTTTGTCATGAAAAATCCTGCCATTGTTTTTTTCCTGCAATTCACAGCCACCTTTTAAACTTCCAGCAGAAAAAAAAAGGGGTGCATTAAATATTGTGGATACGCAAATTTTCTCTTTTTTGAACAAAAACCCGGGTCAATGATCATACAACTTTCTTTGATTTCGTACTAGGTCCTATATGATTCTTAGTAATCATACTAGGTCATATATGATTTGTATGAATTCTTGGTAGTCATACAAGGACCATATATGATTTCCTAGAAATCATACAAGGATCATACAAAAAAAATCAAAGACTAAAAACTGTATAATTTTGATTTTCCATTGAAGTTGAGAAAACTTCTTGGATTTCATACAAGGTCATATATGACACATAATACATTGACTGGTGCCACAAATTCTCGTATAATGTAGTCAGAGGACTTATTAATTTAATATATTGAATTTGCACTCCACATTTGATTCTTTGTGTGCGCTAAAAGAATAACTTTGTGGTTTAAACGTATTCAGAAAACAAATTTGACGTGATATCCAATTTTTTTCTTGATTAATTTTTTTTATAAATGAGCATTTATATGTATAAACTGGCTTCAGAGTATGTCAAAAATTTTGTTATTTGATTGGACTTACTCTTTTATTTTGTGCCCAACTTGCAATTGTTAGCCTAATTGTTGTCCATGATGATTAAACCGCTATTAATGTCACTTTCGGATCAGTACCTCAAAGTCTGATAGGAAAGCCACAAGCAAAAACTCCACTTTGTGTAGGAACGTCCTTTGGGAGTGAGTCTTTTATAAAAAGAGATTTTTCACTAAAAGTTGCTTTTTAAAATCCTGACTTTTAATTGGCTTTTTTTCACTTAGTCTCTACGCTTCAAAAGTTGTTTCAATTTCTTATCTTCGTCGTTCTGCTAAGCAATAGCCCTCAGTGGGGCCCTGGCCAAAATGAGCCAACTGAGCGCTCTCCTATCAGAAGCAAGAGCAACCGCTGATGATACTTCACATCATGAACAAGATTTTATTCAAGTTCAAAACAAACGTGAGCGTTTTCAAAATCAAAACGAGAGGAATTCGATATCAGAGACAGTTATACCAATAGTTAAAACATTCAATTCGAGACCAATTCAAGTGCAATTTGCCCGAGCTATGAAAAAAAAATTCCCACAATTAAAAATACAACGAATTAGAGAATTGCCAAACTCTTCCGACTTCTTTATCCAACCGGAAAACAAAGCCTCCAGAGATAGTCTTATGTCAAATACAAACCTGCAACAAGTATTCCCTAACGCTAATGTGATCACGAGAAATACACTGCCAAAAGCCGAGTCCAAATCAAGCTTTGTTACAGTCAATGTGCATCACACTATCCAAGAAAATGAAATAAAAGAAGAACTCTTGAGCAATAACGGAATCGATGTAGTAAAAGTGTCAAGGTTTATAAGCCGAGCTAATGGCAGACCTACAAAGCTGATCAGAGTAATAACAGATTCAACAAATCATGTTTTAGCAGCACAAAACCACGTGTAAACATTGGTTGGCTAATCTACAGATGTGAACCAAACAAAGAGCCGCCACATGTTAAACAATGCTTCAAGTGTCAGAAATATGGACACTCCACCATTGAGTGTAGAACGAGCAGCGTTGCCTGCAATGCTCAGGCCAGCACACAGTAAAACAATGCGCCGAACCAAAAGACAATGCCAAATGTGCAAATTGCGGTGGATCGCACGCATCTGTGTACAAAGGATGCTCCTATCAAAACGCAGTTGTTGAAGCGACAAAGAGAAAACAAGATATCAAGTACTCAGCAGTGGCAAAAAGACAAACCGAATTGCTACAAACAAACTCAACTGTCTCAGCAAAAAACATAAGTGTTCTGGTTGCTGAAGTACTCAGCAAAATCCGTTCAACCTTCAAATCAATGTCTTACAGTGATATCATCAAAGTTGTCAATATTAGTGCAAGCAGAATATTCGGTGATAAAATAAAAGGTCAAAAAGTTAATGATAGCATCAAAAATGCTAACAACAATTTCACGAATGTTCCAACGCAACAAATTTCAACAAATAGCCATCAATTCAGCCAACATGGATAAAATTAAAATTTTGCAATGGAACTGCCGAGGCTTATCCAACAAAATATTAGAACTTCTCGTTTTTTGAAGGAAAAAGATATTGATATTGTGTGCCTGAATGAAGTCAAGAGCTGGCAAAAAGAAAATCTAACCGATGATTATTTCGTAGTTACGGAAACGAGAGCAAGTAAGTCACTTGGCTCAATCATTTTAGCAATGAGGGGAACGACAATAATAGAAGTTAAACCAGAAAAGTTCGATAGAAACGAGCGAGGAAAAACTTTCGAAATAATAAAAGCATGCTTTGAAGTACCTGTTATAGGTCATCTCTGGGTTATAGCATTTTACAACTCACCAGGTTGCGATTTGAATCCATCAGAAGTTTTTGAAACTGAAACGAAGAACGTTTTTATCTGTGGAGATTTCAACGCTCCACATCAAGAGCTGAATTGCACATATAACACTGAAAATGGTGAAAAAATAATCGAAACTATTGAAACTGGGAAATTCAAGTTTTTAAATAACGGTTACCACACATATCAATCATATCAAGGAGAATGTCGAAATATGCTTGAATTCGCCGATTAATCAGTCTTCAAATTTTTTGACACATTTTATGTTCCCGATGACTTTGGTAGTGACCAGAGCTCAACCATTACTACCCTGAACATAATGACTCAGAGCAAATTCGATTTGAAGGCAAAAGTCAACTTCAAAAAAAATCAACCAGATTGTCAGACAAGAATACGAAAACTCGGTGTTATACCCACCAGTCTATCCAAATGCAGAAGAACTAAATCAACTAAATGAATTACTGTACAGATCATTCAATTCTCGCGACAGAAGTCGTATATCCAACAAAAAATATTTCCCTTTGGACATGAAACTACTAAACTTATCCGTGAAAAGAAGAAAAAAAGAAGAGAGCTGAAAAGAACAAACGGAGAACAGCACAAATTCCTGTAAAAGGAAATAATTTTCCTCCAAAGGGAAACAAAGGGGTCCATGAAACGATAGGAAAAAATCAAGCAATCGAAATTGATCGCAAGTGCTCAAAATAAGGGAAGCAAAAGCTTTTGGAGAGCAGTTAAAGCCTTATTTGGTGATTCAAAAAAACCAAATGAAACTGAACAAAGTGTGGAAGTCTCATATAAACAACTAAGAGCGAACACAGACATTGAGAAAAGCGAAATCTTCAAAACTCTTCTACAGGATACAATGAAAGATCATACATACGAAAACTTGGAACTAAATGAGAACTTCGAGAAAGTCGAAAACGAAACAAAAATGTTTCTCAAATACGAAAATGAACCAAATAACTACTGCATTATAAAAGTAGACGATTATGAAGAAAATTTGAACAAAACAAGAAGATCAAGTCCAGGACCAGATAAAATCAGCTATAACATCCTGAAAAGGTTACCTAAATGCCTCGAAGCATATATTTGTCTCCTGATAAATAGCTCAATAAACAATTCTTATGTTCCAACTACATGGAAAGAGTCAAAATGTTATCAAAACCGAACAAAAATAAGAAGATGCAGAAAATTACCGACCGATCAGCCTAATCAATTGCATTGCAAAAATTTGTGAAACAGCAGTAAAGAATTTTGTCCTAGCGCACTGTGAAGAAAATGATGTCTTCGGTGAAATGCAAAGTGCGTATAGAAGGAATCGTTGCACAACTGATAATTTGATCAAACTTACTCAGCACGTAACAGAAGCATTTCAATAGTCCGAAATGGCCGGATTTGTCTGCCAAGATATTGAAAAAGCGTTTGATGCAGTGTGGAGACTAGGACTTTAAAACAAACTGCTACAAATTGGTGTGCATAAACCTCTGACAAAATGGGTTAACTCTTTTCTCTCTCAGAGAAGCATCTTCGTGAAAATTAATAACTCAAAAAGTAGCACATTTTCAACACTAGCTGGAGTACTTCAGGGCAGCGTCATTGCACCAATTTTCTTCCTGGTTTATGTCAGCGGCATTCCTGAAATAGCGGCACAAATTTTTCAATTTGCTAATGATTTTGCCCTTTACTACAGGTCGCGCTCCTGTAGAATAAGTCAAGAGAAACTTCAGTATTCACTAGACAAATTGATCAAATGGTGCGAAAAACTAAAGATAAGAATAAATCCAGGCAAAACAAATTTTATGCTTTTTAAAAATCCGTCAAAAAAAGTTTCTAGTTTAGACCTTTTTATGAATGGTACAAGAATTGAATGGTACAATTTCAATCAAATTTCTTGGCGTAAAGTTTACCCCACATCTAAAGTGGAACCAACACTGCAAAAGTTTGGTGGCAAGAGAAAAAAAAAGAATCTACCAACTATGGCGGCTCAGTCAGATCAACATTGATGAAGAGTGCTTACTGACCTTGTATAAATCATGGATTCGACCTCTATTTCTCTATGCGAATGCCTGCTGGATAGACCAATCTAATTCAATTGTCAACAAAATACAACTGACCCAAAATAGAGCACTAAGAATTTGTATGAGGAAACCCCGCTGGTACAGTGTCAAAAAACTCCTTGAAGAGGCCAATATACCTGCAGTAAGAGATTTTCAGATTAGATTAGCAAATGAGTACCTGAAACGGGCAAAAGAAGACAAGATCGAATTAATACTTTAACCTATCCAGAAAAAGAGACAACGTCCAAAAAAACAATTATCAATGCACACTGGACCATCTGTCCTGCTAATGTTCTTTACCAGTTTCAATATCGTAGAAAAGCTAGAACAACCATCATCCAATGAATTATTGCCAGCCGCTTGCATAGTTAATTAGGGGCAAAATTCGAACCAACAACGTCCTAACCAAACAGCTAAGCCAGCCGCTCACCTAGTAAATTCGGGGCTTAGCTGTGTGAAATTAACATCATTTTAAACCTAGAAAATGTTTTCATTTTTTTTATATTCACTCCACTGATATCTTTATCAAAGTTAAGTTACGGTTATACAACTAACGACATTATACAGTGCTATGCGCGGTTTGGTTCAGTGGTTTTAAGGTTTAGGTTAGCATAGCACTTTTAACTTATTATTCCTTCTGTATTTTACTTCATTCTTCAAAACGCTTCCTTCCCTCAATTTATTTCAACGCGTCTTAACGCTTGCCTTCCTGAACAAAGTTACAAAGTTACACTAATTACATTTTTTACGACTGGCGCAGCCCTTTAATTCTCTGATCAAATGAGGCTCAGTAATTCATTCCCTGAAGCGAGCGCAGCCCAATTTTTATTTGTTTATTTATTTTTATTTGTTTATTTATTTTTTTATCTACTTTTCCCACTCTCAATATTTATTACTTCTTCAATAAATTTTTCTTAATAATCGACTTTTTTAGTTTGAACAAAAAATTTATTGATATCTTACCTCGCATTGAAATACAATGAACTAATCAACTTCTACGAGGCTAGCCAAGAACACCAAGAAAAAGAGTAAAAGCAAGCAGAGCCAGCAAAAGCCCTTCCTGGCGCTTGAAAGGGCTCCCAGCAACAAGAGCAATCAATTGGTTTTAAAGGAAAAAACTCTGAAAAAACAGGAGCATAAACTCATCTTTCCGGAATTTCGAACTTTCTATTTTAATTATTGATGCCTTTTAAATTGATTGAACTTGATTGTAAATACATTAATAATAAGTGAATTATTTTGTGCCCAACTTGCAATTGATATTGTACGTTAGGGTCTTTTTGCGGATCACAATGTGATGCCGGTGTATCATATAGGTGATGCCCTACCGAATAAAAAAAGCTAAATGGTTAAAGATTTTCAAAAAATAGTACTAGGATCATATATGATTTCTTGGTAATCATACAAGGATCATATATGATTTCTTTGATTTCATACAAGGATCGTACTAAGAAATCAAGTATGGACAGTATGAAATCATATATGATCCTTGTATGAAATCGAAGAAACTTCAACCCGGGATTACACTTCACAAATTTTTTTGAGGGTTTTGCATGCGGGTTTGTGGTTTGCATGTGCGTATGTGGGGAATCACTTCCAAATTCTTCTGGTTGGAAAGGATTTCTAAGTTGAATTAGCTTTCTAAATCATCGAGCTAAATCGATCGAAATCTAGTTCGAAGCTTGTTCGTGTTCCAAAATTTTAAAACTATCAGCAAAAAAAGACTATTCAGGAAATAAATTGTTACTTCGTGACAATATTCTACAATGAAAGGCCTTTTTACAAGTGCTGAAAAATGCATATTTGAACAGGTTTGCTGGACCAAATGGTCCCATTAATTGATAGGAGCGCTGGCTCGCAATGAAAAGTTCTAAGGAAATAGTGTTTCTTTTTTCATCGGCTCAGCACCTGATACTGAAGATCCCAAATGCTATTCAAGCCCGGAAGAGCAAAAAATCTATTTTTAAAGTTATGTTGGAATCCCGCTGAAGTTTTGCTTTCGGCACGAGATCTTTCGATATGGCTTGCTGCATCTTTAGGTGCGTTGGGTTGCACAATCTTGCACTCACGTGATCAGCCAGATTGGTTTCGGTCGGGGCAAACTCAGGATTGTGGGAGGAAGGGGACTGACGAAGAAATTTGCCATACCGCCAGTGGGCAAAGAGGCAACAATGTACGTACTGACGGGTTATCAAATTAAAACTCAATTGGCATTCCCCTGGTTCATGCTCTGGATTATTTGTGGAGAAAAGCCTTGGATGTGTCCGGATGCGGATGGCCAGACATCAAGCAGTGGAATCAGATGATTTACAAATTATGAAAATAATACTGTTGACTCCTTTACATTACAGTTCATTGATCATTTTTCCAACCCCGCCCACTGCATGAACAAAATTTTGGTTATATACATATGTCAGCTCTAAACACTCTATGAGTTTTTGCATTGTTACCCAGGTCTCGGTGAATTAATGATCAGACAATTAGAAACGCACGGGGGGGGGGGGGGGGGGTGCGTTTTTGATCACATTGAAATTAACGCGTATGTGAGAAATGTAAGCGGCAGTTGAATAATCCGTGTTTTTGTAAATTTGATATATCTTGTCCAAGAACAGTTTTATCAATCTATTTTTTTTAATGTAATCGAGAGCAAAAATCCCTTCAATTTAGCTCTGATGACGACATATTACCGATATTAAAACAGGTATAGATATGTAAGAAAACTTGATTATCTGGGGGGGGGGGGCAAACAGATTGGCTATATAAGGCTGGAGGCGGGCTATAACAGAAAAAAGCCGTCTGATCATGGCTGATTATCGTCTGATTGGTTCTGATCATTAACTTCTACTTCAAACTGGGTAATAATTCTTTTGTACCCGGGTCCTGAATGTAGCCTAATAATGTACCCGGGTCGCCACTTCTTAGTAGTCATACAAGGATCCAATCCCAGGTTGAGGTCCAGACCCAAATTCGTTTATGATCAGACCCAGTCGAGCGCACACCCGTGTGTTCCCAGTCCAAAATTACAGGGTCTGGAAGGAAGTTCGAGCGCACTGCAGTCTGGACGATGGTCTGGTCAGAGGTCAATTTGGTCTGAAAAGTCTGATCATAGGCGGATTCGAGCGCACTTGGGTCTGATCAGAGGCGACTTCGAGCGCAATTGGGTCTGATCATAACCTCTTCGAGCGCATTAGTTTTTCATTTTGTTTTGTTTTTTTTTTCACTCAGAGATGTTGGCTCTGTCAAGAGGGAGCCATAAAGAAGCATTATGATCAGAGACTCATCTAAAATCCGATAACTCAGATCAGAAAAAATGAGTCCAGCTGATAGCAGAGGCCGGTCCCCTTCAGAAGAAATTTTTATCAGCTGGAGACCACGATGTTTCTTATGGAAAGCTGTCTAAATTCATCCATTGAGTCAGAAACATACACTAAACGGTACATTAAAAAAATTGTTCTCAACAGTTGGGTTTCGTTTTTTAGCAATGCTTTTATAAGTGATTTTCCTTAGATAAAATAAATACTGCAAACATCAGTTTTTATGAAATCAATATATTATAGCAAAATTAGGAGATTTTTTCATAAGTAAAACCTTTCTCTGATCAGACTATTTTGAGCGCACTTGAGTCTGATCAGAACCGGTTTCGAGCGCACTCCAATCTTATGATAAACGGCTGCAATTGCAACTGGGTCTGACCATAAAGGCTTCGAGCGCAACTGGGTCTGATTATAAACTCTTCGAGCGCACTTGAGTCTGATCATAGTCTGGTTAGAGTCTGGGCAATAGTCGAATTTGAGTCTGGACCATGGTCTGAAGATGGTCTGATCAAAACACCTTCGGTCTGAAAAGTCTGATCAGAGACCTCTTGTGTCTGGAAAGTCTGATCAGAGGTAATTTGGGTCTGGAAAGTCTGATCAGGGTGAATTTCCGTCTGGAAAGTCTGATCAGAGATAATTTCGATCTGGAAACTCTGATCAGACAAAATTTGGGTCTGGACCTCAACCTGGGATGTGATGTCATGCAAATCGTAACGTATTTCCTAGTACGATCATTGTATGGCTACCAAAAAATCATTCATTATCCTTGTATGATTACCAAGAAATCTTAGATGAACCTAGTATGATTATCAGGAGTCATACATATATTTCTCAAAAATCTTTTAACCATTTGTTTTTTTTAATTTTATTTAGTAAGGCAACCCCTATGTGGTTCCCCGGCATCACATTATAACCCACAAAATACCCTAACGTACAATATCAATTGCAAAGTTGGGCACAAAATAAAAGAGTTAGTCCAATAAGATTAGTAAAGTTTTGATATTATCTGAAGCCAAGAAACATTTATAAGAAACATTTTAAAAAAGTTGCAGACAACCTCAAATTCGTTTCGTGAATATGTTCAAAATTGCAAAGTTATCTTTTTAGCGCATACAAAGAGTCAAATGTGGATTGAAAATTGCGATACAATGATTTATTATGTCGTCTGACTACATTATACAAGAATTTGTGACGCCAGTAAATCTGTACGTGTCATATATGACCTAGTATGGTTTCCAACAATTTTTTCAACTTCTTTTGAAAGAGTCATACATATATTTCTCGAAAATCTTTTAACCATTTGTTTTTCTTTTTAATTTTATTTAGTAAGGCAACCCCTATGTGGTTCCCCGGCATCACATTATAACCCACCAAATACCCTAACGTACAATATCAATTGCAAAGTTGGGCACAAAATAAAAGAGTTAGTCCAATAAGATTAGTAAAGTTTTGATATTATCTGAAGCCAAGAAACATTTATAAGAAACATTTTAAAAAAGTTGCAGACAACCTCAAATTCGTTTCGTGAATATGTTCAAAATTGGAAAGTTATCTTTTTAGCGCATCCAAAGAGTCAAATGTGGATTGAAAATTGCGATACAATGATTTATTATGTCGTCTGACTACATTATACAAGAATTTGTGACGCCAGTAAATCTGTACGTGTCATATATGACCTAGTATGGTTTCCAACAATTTTTTCAACTTCTTTTGAAAGAGTCATACATATATTTCTCAAAAATCTTTTAACCATTTGTTTTTTTTTTAATTTTATTTAGTAAGGCAACCCCTATGTGGTTCCCCGGCATCACATTATAACCCACAAAATACCCTAACGTACAATATCAATTGCAAAGTTGGGCACAAAATAAAAGAGTTAGTCCAATAAGATTAGTAAAGTTTTGATATCATCTGAAGCCAAGAAACATTTATAAGAAACATTTTAAAAAAGTTGCAGACAACCTCAAATTCGTTTCGTGAATATGTTCAAAATTGCAAAGTTATCTTTTTAGCGCATACAAAGAGTCAAATGTGGATTGAAAATTGCGATACAATAATTTATTATGTCGTCTGACTACATTATACAAGAATTTGTGACGCCAGTAAATCTGTACGTGTCATATATGACCTAGTATGGTTTCCAACAATTTTTTCAACTTCTTTTGAAAGTGTAAATTTTACAAATTTTAGGCTTTGAAAATTTTTGTATGATTCCTGTATGAATTCTAGGAGATCATGAATGATCCTTGTATTGCTACCAAGAAATCATACAAATCATATACGACCTATTATGACTACGAAGAGCTTTGTATGATCAACAACCCGTGTATGGGGGATAACATGAGCATAGAGCAGTACTCAAATTTATTAAAATTATAAAGTCTACACAGATGAGTATTTTATCCTAGGTGGGGAACAGTTCGCTAATAATTTTTCGCTGGGACAATATTTGTAACTATAGCGTTAAGTTGAGTTGAAATTAACGTGTACGGACAAAACAGTCCAAGACAAAACAGTCCCACACAAAATAATCCTAAATTGCAAAAAAGTCCAGACAAAAGAATCCCAGATAAAACAGTCCCCAGAAACAGACAACACAGTCCCAGAAAAAAATAGTATGAGCGGATTTCCTTCTTGATTAAGTTATGAAGCAACAGGTGCCTTGGTTCAGCAAATTGTTTGGATAGAAATTTGAAATTTAGACCCTGTTGGTCACACTGGTCTTGATAATTGGTCTCTTAAAATGATACATAAGTTCCTGAATATTCATTTCAAACAAGCTATTATGTAGAAACTTCCATGAATAACTGTTATTATATTTTAGTAACAGGTATCGTGTTACCTCAGATTTTTAGATAGACAGTCGGAGGTTGTTATGACGGCAAAAGTGAAGGAAATACAATAGTTTTGAAAATTATTTCAAACTAATCTAAACAGAGCTAAAATCGAAAACATAAAAACATGGCATTGCTTTTTGTAAAAATTTTTCTCAACATCTTTTAATAAAAGATCATCAACATTTTCTTTACAGTTTTTTTAACAAAAGCACAGAAAATGAGGTTAGTTGCATTTTTCTGTGCTCAGTGTTCACTCGGTAAGGATTTACTGATGACAAAAAGTTTTCTGCAATAATATTTGGTGTGTAAATTTAATTTGATGACCATAATTCAATTAAAATAGGTAATTGTTATCTTATTTGTGTTCATCAGATATGTATGTTGTCAGAAACGCCAAGTTCGTTCAAAAACTAATCTTGGTATACATATTTAATTTATCTTTTTTACCTGAAGCTTTATAGCGATCACTTAAAATCTGAAAGTCTACAAATTCTTTTAAACATTTTGTTATAATATTTTAAACGTTGAATTGACGTATTCCTTAAAAATTTATCTATGTCTCCTGACTATAATTTAGCACGAAATAACAGTTGTCAGAAAATTGATGCTACATCAGATACATCTAGCTTAAGTTTCAGAAAAAATAAATGTGTACTGTGTCCTTTAGACAATAACTCTTGACTTATGTCTACTTTAGACTAATGTTGTGTCAACTGAATTAATGTTGAGACAATTTAAACTAGAAAAAATTTAATGTTGAGTCAAATTTCTCGTATTTTATTAACTGTGGAAACAGACTACGTAATAGCACCACCTAGACTGGGCGATTTAAATTTTTGCAACATAACATATTAGTATCTTCAGTATAAAGTTATTTTTTTCTGTGCAAAAAGTGAACTCGAAAAAATGAAAAGATCGCGTTTGTGAAAAAAATACGCCCAGAAGCTCTGGACCAATTTTTCTCCATATGTGGGTATTCGCCTACTGCTTTGGTCAAGGGCTCGTGTTGGTGTTTTAGGTTTTGTCTTTCAGCCTAAAACTCCTTTGTCCTGATAGCAATCCTGATCAATTACAAGTCAGTAGTAAGATAATAGGGTACTAAGATAGGGGGGGGGGTTATCCTTCGAATTAATACGTGTGATAATAGGGGGTTATCCTTGGCGGCGCTACATGTAAAACAACGGCCGTGCGTGATACATGTAAACTAGCTTTCATTCCGCTTTTATTCCTTTCCCTTTGCGCCTTTCTCCGGTTTGTTAGATTTGTAAGAAAAGATTGAATTGAAACCAAACTAAACACTCCAAACAAATTAAATATTTACACTGTGTATTACTACACGCAGTTTCACCAAAATTGCATGCAATTAAATTGGCATTAGCGCCGTCTTATTTTGCGTGCTGGTTCTTCTTCGCTGCTGCTTGCTTCTTCAGCTTCAAAGTTTATGAACGGGTTGTCAGGAGAGGAGCTTTCACTGGAACTGGCGTCAATATCTGCAATATCGTCAGTATCAATATCAGATTCAGTTATCTGCTCAGTTACTACTAATCCTGGGTCGGGAGTCTCCCAAGAGCTGGTGGTGGAGTCTGGCACTGAGAGAGCGGCTGTTGAGGAAGTTTGGGACACTACAAAGTCATTATCCCATTCTGGACTAGAGCCGAGAAGTAAGTTTGAGTAACTGTCATTATCCCACTGAATATCATCACTACCCCAATCAATTTCATCCACACCACAATCAACGGTCTCATAATGTCCAAAGGGTAGAGTTTTTGTTCCGCAGGGTAGAATAAACCTTTTGTTCTCGAACGCTGAAAGGCATATTTTGTTGGTAGTAACAGTTTCCAATACATGATGATCGGACATTATTCGTGTGTTTTCAGTGCGAAACACGTTCCCTGTCGTCAGTGTGCTCAAGAAATCATCATGCCGGAGACGTTGTTGAGCGGCCTTTGTTACTCCTTTAGCCGAAAGTTTTCGACAACCTAAAAAGAAAAAAGCCTTTAATCAAGTTTTTATATGTTTACTAACCCCTATGTATATAATAATAATAAAACTAATACCATTCAGGAGCTTACTAACAACCTTTGTAATTTAAAGATAGAACTAACATGCATTAGAAAAGACAAAGAATACTTACTTTTTGAGAGTATTGAGTATAGTTTCGGCTTTAAACACACAAACTCCGTAATAAAATCTCCTGCAAATTCGTCCTTAAACTTGAGGACTACCCGTTTATTTTCGGTACTGTATAAATAGTGATCATTCGGATAATTGGAGAAATCGAATTCACTAACAACTGAAGCGGGCTTTCTTGCTAATTCCTCATAAAAGTCTGTACTCCGGATTTTATATAGTAAACTATCCGTGTCACTATATAACAAACGACAATCAAAATGAGCGCGCATTGTGAAGTAATGGAAACTGTACATTTGATACTTGGCCAGATCAAGTATAGTTGCTCCAATTATTGTTGGGGTATTCCAATAAATCTTTCTAGCGCGGAAGGACAATGCGGCCAGGTTATCTCCGAATATCATGAACCGATCAAACTCAAACTTTGAAATGGAACTCAGAACTTGATCAGCATCTCGTGCAATGGTAAGCTTACTTCGTCTGCGTTTCGATTCGCAATTCTTACCATATACTGCATTGTTCATGAGCTTATAAAAGTTCTCTTCGAATTTATTGCTGGCGGCTTGACGTTTATTACTGTTGAGTGTTATATAGGGTGCTAACCAATTCGCTTGTTTGAACTGTAGGACACGGTGTACTTTGGCAACAATTAATCCAAGACTAACGTATAATTTGAGCAGTTTGTAATGCAATACATAGTTCTTTTTGTCGAATAGCGTTTGAAGCAACTTTTTAACATTCGAGCTGGGTAATCTGTGTTGTTCTTTTAGCTCAAGTTGATATTCGCCCAACCAATCATCTTGAACAATTTCTTTGGTAGGGGCAAGCGGAAAGTCTCGGTGGTCATCGTGTAAGTGGACAGGGTAATTTAAGTCTACTTCAAAAAAATAACCAACTGAAGCGTCGTTAGGGGTATTGAGGATTTCGTTAAGGGTAATTTCTACGTTGAAGGCGAATTCCCCCACTGGTAGCATGTCCATTTGCATGACACCTCCATAGAGATTATTTGCGTCTACACAGAGCGCAAACGTTGACTCCTCAGAGGGCCGGTAATCCGATAAATACTTATTATTTGTAACAAAATGACGCTCCTCGTAAACAGATGTTACTCCTCCTCGTATTGCCGGTTCAATCATGTCCAAATGTTCTCGTTCTGTCATCAGCTCAATGTTTGCCCTGCATATCTTTAGTGACGCTTCTTTTGCCATATTGGGGAGAGTGTAGAAATGCATGCAGTCGAGTTTGTATGTTCGAAAGCTAAGTTCACGGTGAAACTCACATACACAAGCTAATAATGCGCAGTCAAGTTTAAGGTATGCGTCATGATAGTCTTGTAAAGTTTTGCACCCCAATAACGTCCACATTTGGTTAGCATGACCTAAATTTTCTTCACTAACAGCCAATTTTCCGCCTTCTAATGTATTGCGCCATTCTGAGAGGGGTGGTAGAGATTGCTCAGAAAACTTTGTTCGATCACATACATAAGAATAAGGATAATATCCTTTTTGTTTGAGTAAGTGTGCGTTTGATTCGGAAACCGAGGGGAACATTGCTTTCATGATATCGAAATGTGTGTCAGGTAAAATTTCTACAAGTTTTTCCAGCGAACTGTTCATCATTTTGTACGAATCGATGAACCTTAAATACTCGTAAATTTTTTGTGTTCTTCCTTCTTGAGTTGTAATAGTATCAATCAGAACTCCGAATGTCATTGATATGTATTTCTCATCTGTTGACGGAATGATTTTTATTGTTGTGGTAGACTCACAGTTGTTCAGAGCAAGACAAATATGATGTAAGTCATAGTTTTGTATGTTATGACCGACCACAGGCGTAAAATTGACATACCGTCTCGCTCGATTACACTTTTCGTGTGCCCAGCCCAAGAATTGGCCACTAAAATGACAATTGTCTAAATCTATGCTCTCTTCGGGGTCAAGCTCGCTGTCAAATGGTTCTTCGCATATCCAACAGTGTGTAGCGCTCTCTTTGTCCAAGCTTCTCCGACTTCCGTTGTAGAAAGGAAACTGTTTTTTGCGTTCATGTATGTCCCTTGCTAACGAATGCAGCATTCGAACAAAGTTGCCCATGCAATCTTCTGAGCTGTCCACATGATGAAAATAGGGAACGTTCGAGTGATGATCAACAACTGCCAAAGCAAATCCACATGGCTTGTGCTTTTCAATCACGCGTGTTGATGATTGGTCAGTTGCTGCATCACATCCAGCGACGGGTAGGAGAAAAGATTCAAAGTCAAAATAAATGACCAGAGGAACAAACCACGTAGCTGAAAAATTTGAGAACTTGTATTCATTTTTATCTGGTGATGGCATTTGAATAACTGCAGGGGCATTTAGATAACAATTTTCAGTATGAATATTATAGCTTTCCAGTCCATCACGACACAACCAGAAACAATTACGACAAATGCGATAACCAAATCTGAATTTCAGGTCTCTAACTTTACAAACGACTTTCACAAGGTCAGTAATGAGAACATAGTGATAAATGTCAGCATCATAAAGAAGTAAAAGATCCATAACAAAATCTGATTCAAAAGTAGAGACTCGTAGAGGGTAAAGTTGTCCTTTATCATAACCAAAGACGTTGATTGCCACATCATTGAGGGTTTCAAAGGCTTTCATTTGCTCAAATCCCATTGGCATTTCAAATTCGCCTACAGGTTGGTGAATGTTCTCTTGCTGATATGTTGCTGGGGATGTTTTGTCAATATGATAGTTCCTGTCATCTCTATCAAGACTGATTCCATGATGCGCATGATACGCTGCCACGAAGCAATAGTTGAAACAATTGGCATCGTCGTGGTTTCGAATGTTGAGTAATCCGCGACAGTTTGCGAGCTTATGGGGTAAGGCAAGATAGGATGAGCCGCGAATTGGTCGGTAGCGGGCAAATTTGATGTCAAGTTTGATTATTTTTTCAACAACCCAACCACTTCCAGATGAAGCAAACGTAGACAAGACAGCCATCATTTTCTCCACCATGCTCCAGTACAACTCGTTTGTTAGACCCTCTACGTAAATGGGCGTCATGAGGGAGTTGGTATAAATTTCAATGCGCTCCTCCGTTTCGGTTGCGTTTTCATCTTGATGCAGCTTCAATAACTGTACTTTCACCGCAAATTGTACTTTCTGTGGTCCTTGGCTCAGCCTTTGCTCAATTAGCGTTGCAATTGCAGATCTTTGATTGAGCATGAAGCTCTCAAGATCTCTGTCAGCTGTGTTATTGACAATTTCATAAGTTTGTAACACACCGTTGAAGGCTGTCTCCGCTGTAGCCTCTTTCGGTTGGTATTCAGGTCCAAATACGGGCAGCGAGTGAAGGGAGTTCATATGCTGCGCAAACAAGTGCGCATCATTGTATCCCATGAAGCACGATCGGCAGCAGTTTGTAAACTTCGAGTGGCAAGTTCGCATATGCTGTTCCAATTCAGACAGTTTCCGTGAATTGAACACACATAGGGAGCAGTTGTAAACAGGAAGGCCAACATCGTCTGGATGGAATTTATGTTGATGTCTTGAACGGTTACCACGAGTGCTAAACGTAGCGTCACAGAAGTTGCATGAATAGACCATTTCTAATAGTTTTGATGATTTTCAAATTCTAACAGAACTTTGATAACAAGTAAATAACTCGGAAATGACTAAGCTCAACAAAACTGAAACACGAATGTAATTTCTGTGCGCGAAATTCAAAATTTCAAAATGCTGCAATCTGATTGGTCGGTTTTGGCGGTTACCTTTATTTCGAAATTTTGTTAGTTATGAGAGAAAAAAGATGTGTTTTCAACTCTCCATTGCAATCCTATGCCAAAATATATCACCATAAGGAACCCTACAGAGTATTGCTGATCATTTTTTTTCAAAAAAACGTTTTTGGAGAAGCTGGAAAAACATGATATTTTTTAAAATTGTAATAAAATGCGCTATTTTATTCATTTTCAATTACGGGTGGTTAGAGTTGTCCTACGTTCTTAAGTGTGATGAGCAAAAATGCTCCCCGTGCCCAAAAACATAGGACCCATATAAAAAAATTGCTCAAAAATAAACAGAAAAAAAGTTTATTTTTCTGTCAATCAAGTCATTAATTAACAATTACATGACATAAACATGTGTCTTTTTTCTGAGGCCTTTTTTGATGACAGCTGTTATGAGATAAATTTGCACTGAGGACCCTACAAGTCCAAAAATGTGAAGAAAGCCGATCTAACATCTTTCCTTTGGGTACTTCCTACGCTAATTAATGCCAGATGTTAATGTGACATTGATTGCCAGATGTTTTGAAAATCGGTGAAGGAGCCATTTTTTGATGATGATGCTTATGAGCAATAATGTCAGGCATCAAGCAGTGATTACAAAACCGTTGCAAAAATTTCAAATTTTTTTTCTAGTAATTAGTAATTAGGTTAATTAACCCTTAATTAGTCGCTAATTAGGGGTTAATTATCTCCATAACGGATGAGTAAAATTTGACAAGTGTGATGAGATGTTTTGTACTTCAGAGTATGCTGAGGCTTACTGAGCAATCAGTTTCATCCCAAGTATTTTTTGGAACCGTCTTTTTTGGGGTCAAAGGTCAGAGGTCATGTGTCAAAAAAAAATTTTTTTTTTAGTTTTTTTTTGTTTTTTTTAACAAACATGCTCTTTTTCTTTCACTTGATTCCCAATAACAAATGGGAGGTGATTCTAGTGTAAGCTGGAGAGCGCATCTACTGAAATAAGTGTTAAAAATTGACGTCTGAAATGCATTTTTTCAAAATTTTTCTCTTATTATTTTTCAATTTCTGAAAATTTCTTCAACTTATGAATTGAATTTGGAAATCAATCCATGCTACAGCTGTGGTATGGAGTTTGCATTTCATTAGCGTCAATACCGCTTACTCTAACCTATGGCTATATCTCTTAAATTTCATTTTTAATATAATGCTAACAAAAATTTCGTAGATTGAGAAGTGTATTTATGGATATAGTTCACACAACACGTCATATTAGTTGCAATAATTGAGTGTTTGTTAGGAAACGAATGTTTACGTCATAATGAAAATCCTTTCTGAACATGTTCGAACTTGATCAGTTGCGAAATTTTAATTTCTTTAGCTCAGCAAATTTAAAACTACAAAAACAGATATTAAAAGTTAAATTCAAAAAGTTGAAATCACACTTTATTGAAACAAAATCAAGTTAGCGTCTCACTATATAAAATGGTGGCGATTCATCAAAGTTTTTTAAGTCAATCAAATAAGTCCATTAAAGAATTCTCAGGTAGCCGTTTCTTTGGTGCGTTGCAAATCTTTGGAGTGTTTGTAACGCCAAAAACACGTGCTGGTTCTGGTGTTTGAAATTGTGTAGCTGAAAGTAACGCTGTATCAAACTGGTTTTCACTGAGCAGAGCGGTAGAATTGTTCTTGTGAATTCCCGCAAAGAAAGATGGACTAGATGTCGGCGTCAAACTGGGACTCGGATCAACTGCTGGTGTTACTGGCAAGCTGGCTGAATCCAATTGTGATTGATTTTCTGGGGAGCAAGGTGATGACTTTATGCCCCACATGTCAGCTAAGTTTTCGCAAGCTTGATAAGCCCCTAACTGGTTTTCAAACAGAGGCACACAGTCGCAATCGTAACGAAACAAAATTCGTTTAACGTCGTTAGGTAATGACTCCATGTCAAAATGTTGAAATGTTGGCAAAGCTTTTGGAGGTAAATGTCCCCCTGATGTAATAACACTGCATTCTGCTGGTTCTGTCTTCTCAGGTAAAGAAGCAATTGCGTTAATGAAAAGCTTAGGTATCAAACAGTGCTGGTAAGTTTGCCAAACATCACCTTGTCTCTTCTGTTGAATCAGCACAACAAAGTTTTCGAACACTGTCTGATAAACCAATGTTCGCTCGAAAGAAATAACAGATTCAGCAAGTATTTGAACTGACATAATTTTTTGCACAAATTTTAAGAAAGAAATTAAAACCAATTTGATAAAAGACGGTTGAAAAATAATGTTTGTCTGGTAACGAACTCTTGAAAGAAAGCAAAGTGCACTGAACGCAAGGTTTAAAGAAAATGAATACCTAGTTCTAAAGTTGTATTGTACAACGCGTAATTCAACAGTTTATGTCTGGGGTCATAATTGGTTTTAATTTTGGTAGTGTATATGCTCTGTTACTTGCTCTAATTTATTATACATGGGTTGATACAGTCTATAGTTTGTACTAACTCAATTCTTATCTAGAACGTATTTTATTATTAGCATTTCATTGTACACTGGTAAATGTTTGTTCTTATCAGAATTTCCCTACTGCTGTAGGTTCACATGTGTCTGCAATTTTAATACACACCTAGGGTCACATCTGTTCAACATATGGTCAATTCCAATAACCAATGTACACTACAATGCGTCAAATACACACCTAGGGTCACATGTGTTCCAAGTTATAAACATATGGACAATTCTAATAAACAGTGTACACTGCACCGTTGGTCCAAGTACACACCTAGGGTCACATGTGTTCCAAGTTATAAACATATGGACAATTCCAATAAACAGTGTACACTGCACCGTTGGTCCAAGTACACACCTAGGGTCACATGTGTTCCAAATTATAAACATATGGCCCACATATAATAAACAGTGTACACTGCACTGCTGGTTCAAGTACACACCTAGCGTCACATATGTTTTTTGTCTTATCTAAGGTCACAGCTGAAGTTAATTATACAATACTTGAACAACAGACAGACTCAAGTACGCCATAGGCGTACTTGAGACTGTATTCACAAATCATTTGGATTTAATTAGGCAGTTTGACGACACTTGTTTAATCCCAACTTGCCGCTCCCATTGAATTGTACTTTTACACATTATAACACTTGAAAGTAATAAAACAAGTTGCACACTATGCCTTTCACGTCCACTAAAGACACTGAGTTTGGAGATTGTTATTTCGATATTTCCAAAACTGATAAGCGCTTAATCAGGGCAACGCTGAAAACCTATGAAAGGACAGGGACATATGTATTTCTGAAATTGTTCAAAAAAGCAACAGACGATTACGAGTTTGAACAGAGAATTTCGTTAACTCTTGGAGAATTTGAAAGTTTGGTCAGTTCAGCTAGCAAAATAAAGAACTCAGTGGCTGATCAGCAGTCATCGCCAAAACCACCACCAGCGAAGAAACCAAAAATTCAAAAAGAAGTTGTCAACAACGATGGTTGAAGCGATGTTTGAGCGTTCTCCAAATTACTTTAAACAATTTCAGAAACAGTTCAAATTTCTCATTGTGGAAGAGAAACCTACCTTTTCTATTGGAAATTGTTATGCAGTGTGTGCACATTTTGATTCCGAATTTTGCAATTTAGTAAATAGCCATTATCACGTTTTGATTGATACAACTAATTTTGAAAACGAAACATTGAAACGATTTCAAAGCTTTCCTGTGCCTTGTGTTTATACAGCTTTTAAGTTCCTGTTTTGGACTGCACCAAATTTGGAGACTAATGGAGATGTGTTTTCAAAGCTTAAATTAGCAATCGATTTCAACAGTTCTGCAGAAAAAATTGATTCGCAGTCAGTGCGCAAACGACTACCAGCTTTTGCTAACAACAACAACAATTTATCGAAAAGCAGCTCTGCAAAACAAACAAATGTCAATCCCAAAACGAGTGCCAAGATGCCAGTAGTTGCCCAAAAGACTCTCTACAATTGCCGGCCTCCATCAAAACAAATTCAAACTGATTTTGTCAATAGTGAAACTTTACGCAGAGTTGAAACAATTTTGTATGCTCCTCATTCTGGTGCTTTTTGTCAAATTATGGATATTTTTTTGAGTGGATATGGAAAATTGAATATTGATTCTGATTTATTGAGTGTTCGCTTTGTGTATGAAGAAAAAGTAAAGTTTTGAAAAAAAAATAAATTTTTCAACTTAGTAAGGTTAGAACATCATATGAAAAGCAAAACGAATCAATTCATTATCGCTAATATTTACAAATTTTTGAGCATTGAAAACAAAATGAGCAATATAAATACAAAACAGTCCACAAAGTTTAGAGTTTGCACTTTGAATTGGTTGATTCTCCAAGAGTTGATAGATATTATGATTGTTGCCAACAGAAATGATTCTTTGATATAGGTGCTTGTACGATGAAATGGGCCGACCAAGGGAATCGGCAAGCAGAAGTTGATTGTTCTTTCTGCATAAAAGTAACCAGTGGGTGCCAATATTTTCAGCAGTTGCTGCATTAACAATAAGGAAGCTGTTTCTGTTCATTTTTTCCGGAAAGTTGTTGGCCGCAAACACGCCATGAAATTTGTATTTAAGAGTTTTGCAGCCTTGTATTAAATCATTAATATCATCTTCATCCATCATTAATTTGTCAGAATGTGATTCTTTGATACTCTTCTTGCACTATCAACAAAAATTGTGCTCGCTTTTTCGCCAATAATGAAAATCTCTATATTGTTCGGTAGGGCCGCAGAAAATTTCAACTCAATAGAAATTGACGAATTTGTAAGCTCAGGGTGAATAAAATCATGGGATACTTGTTGGGTACTGGTCAAATCAAAAACCATTATGAAATGGTTCGGGTAATCTGTCAAACTTATTCCATGACCATTGTCGATGTAAGCTAAATCCGATATTGTATTAAAGTAGAGACGTTTGCCATCACTTGTTGATATTGGACTGTCTGCCACAGGTAAACCGTTTCGGTAAATATAAATCTGCTCAAGGTCGAATTTGCGGAAATTAAATGGATTTTGTCTGTTGTTACCAAGAAACGCTTCGTTAGTGTTCAGACAAATTGCTAGTCTACGAATCGGTTCTCTGGCAAAAATATCTTCTTGTTTCCAACTGTGGAGACCCGTTGATGCCAGAAATGTTTTTGTTAGAGTCTCCAAGTAGGGATACGAAGCTGGACTTTTTAACAAAGTCTTTTCTATAGCCGATACGACATCATCGTTCAATGTCATCTTGCGCACATATAAATTAGCTTCGACAATTTTTACTTTGTAGTGCTTGGCTGCATCGTCAGACATTATAACAAAATCATCTATTGACCGTCTAAACGCAATGCGAAGTGTCACACCACTTAGCAAATGTCTGTCACAAGTGAAAAAGTCAACTGCAACTTTACCGTAAAATGTGCACTCAGCCGATTGCCTCACTAGGGCTTTCCTTCTGTTCACTTCTACAGTTGACGCTCCTGGATTTTCTTCGTAGGAATAGCCCTGACATGCCAACCAGGTGTTTTTTGCATCTTTGTTATGTGAAAATTCTGTTTCAATAAAACTTTTATGAGCATAGTTTCCGTTAGCGTTTGAAATTTTTGGTCCATTAGCAGACACTGTACAGTCAGAGAAGAGTGAATGTAAAACATTATTGCAAAAATAGGGAGCATCTATCTTCGAAACATCTGTTGCTGCTCCTGCGTCATATCTCAAATCAGCTTCTGATAACTGGACAATTTTACATTTCACTTCCAAGAAAATTTTCTGTAAGTCAATAAAATTATTTCGGTCACCGGCGACTTCAAATTCTAACATGGGTCCATTTGGACTGTAGACTGGGCCCAACTTTTGACAAAAACTACCATCGAAAGTTACTAAGAGAGAAGGTTTTTTGAACAAATCCAAAGAACTGTGAGTTGCCTCTGATTGTAACAAATTAGCGATCATCTTTCACTCTGGCAAAAAAATCTGACCGACTTCTTTTTGGAGCTCTGTGCGTTGAAATGGTTTTTTTGCGTTTGTTGATTGCTTTCTGTGGCTTGACTCGTATTGAATTCCTCCGACGTGAAGTATTTCGGCGAGATCCCCCTGTCTGTTTTTTTGACAGTTTTTCAGATTGTATTTTTAAACGCCTGTTTAGGAGATTTTTTGCTTCCGACTACATCCAAAATCTCTGGAACACTTTGTTTCAATAGCTCTTTCCCGATACGCTTCGCTGTAGGCAAAATGAAACGACGTGCTAAAGGTAGCGCAACACGTCCTATGCCTGCAGCTAGAGCTCCAAAACCACTTCCTCTTTGACGATAATGTCCAGAGAAGTGGGGCAAAGACGTTGCTTGATTGGCATAATAAGAATCCATTTAAGGGGAAAATTTTTTGAATTGTAGTGTTAGAATAACTTTTCCAGTTCCCGAAAAGGGAACTAATTGTCCTGTTTCCGTTCTCAGTTCGATTGAAATCGATTGAATTGTGTTAGTTAGGAGCTTCTTATAGTCTAAATTTGTAAAAACTATCCTATGAGTGGGTTCAAGCTCACAAACACTACCGTTTTTCAGACATTGTTTTGAATCAATGACTCGCAAAAGAGGAGCCTTAGTGTCACCGACGTATTGGTATTCAATTATGTTGGTGTAGATGAAAATTAGATGTTTTCCAGCACAAAGGTCAGCTGGGAACTCCCCATAATAAGCTTTCGTATCATCACTTTTCATAAACCTGTTCGCAGTGGGAATCATTTTGTACCCAATGTGTATTCCATTGCCGTCAGGAATACCCTTAAATCCAATAATGCTGGGAATTTCTTCGCTGGGAAACGTAATTCCCTCATACTTGCCAAATAAAATTTCATATTTCCCAGAGCTCTTCAACTCTCTGAATGAAAAATGGGGCAGGCCAATTGTGCGCTTAATTGTAGCAAGAAGTTGAGCCACTGTATCAAAGGTTCCTGGCATAAAACTAATTTGTTGTCCACTATAAGGTCTAGAAATAACATTGGCTCCCGAAGAAATCTTTTGGGAATCTTCAAAGTCTTTTAAGTTGTACGCAATTAGATTTCCGTTTACTATGTTTTCTATTTTTGTTGGGAATAAGATTTCACTTAGCGCCACTCTCCAATCACCTGCAAGTTGAATTTCATCATTGAAAAAATTCCGAAATGATGCAAGTGTATTTGTATCAAATATTTCCATTGAAGCTGATGAAACAACTTGAACTGTAAACTCGTCTTCAAACCGGTTGGTGGACATTTTAAACAAGAGGGAGCCTGACAAGTTGTAATTCTGGTTGGTAAAATTTTCCTTGAATTGGTTCCTTGTCTGCGTCGGCTAAGGTGTATGTTGGTGGGCTTAATGTCGGTATTCCCGTTATTTCAAAGACTTCGTCTGTGAATGATTGCATATAACTTTTCCTGGATGCTTTATCTTTTTTAACTACTCTCACAAAGTTCCAATGTAAAACTTGGGCTTCTGAGTTGAGCTTGTTTGTGCTGCCAATGACACTAGTCGTGGCACATCCGTTTTTGTAACTTTGTTAGGAGCAGTTTTTGTTATTCGATTGACTCTTGAATTGATTGTTTTCACAAATTGGTCTAATTGGTCAATGTAGCTATAGGTCCACTTTTCTTCAAGATACCGATGAATTATCTTTTTGAGAGATCTAATGTTCCTCTGTGCAAAAGCTGACTTTTTTTCGCTAAAGGTACTATACAAATGAATTCCACGTTTGGTACACAATTGTTTGAATGCTCCAAGAAATTCTGTACCATCGTCAACCCATACTTTTTCGGGTTGTTTGTTTTTGATCATCTTTTTGAATGCTTCAGCTGCTTCGGTTGCGTACTTTGTTTTCATTGGTTCCACTCGTAAATATCTTGACAAACAATCAACCGCTACTAGAAGATACTTTATATTGCGGTTATACTTTGCCAGTTTATCAACGTGTGCCAAATCCAGAGACCAAATTTCGTTGATGTCTTTTACAAAAACTTTAAGCCTGGGAAATTTTAATCGAATTGAACGGTACTTTGTGAAAGACGGCTTTGTCTCCAAATAGGACTGAATTTTACCTAGAGGGAGCTTGCTTTGCGTCTGTAACCGCTTTATGCTTCCATACGATGCTGGTCCTTTTAAATAAAACTGATCCAATTTTTTTACTTCAGGAAAAGAAAGACCACATCTTCTGACTGGTCTCTTCTTTGTCTGTCGTTTGGTCCGGTTCTTCTTTATATCTTTTTTGGGTTGGTTTCGAGCCACTGTGTTGTTCTCTACTAGAGAAGAGCTCTTGCCGACTGGGTTGTTCTCTACTTGGGAAAAACTCTTGTTCACTTTCAGACGAGGCTTCCAAGATTTGCTTGGCATGTGTATTTGCAACAAGATGAGGTGAGATATTAAGAGCAATTAAGATTTTGGAGTATTTTTCAATGTCAATTTTTTTAGTTGGTTGCTGCAGATTGTACAGAAATGTTGAAGCTTTAATGCCCAGTCTTTCTTTATATACGTGAAGAACGTCGTTCGACTCTACAGTTACTGTTTCAGATTGGTTAATCAAGTCACGTATGATTTTTGATCTTTTCTGATTTGGTTTTTATTCATAAAATCTAGCTCTAACAATATGGAGTCGAAATCTTCGCTTTTTCGTTGTTTTTTCACTACTGGTTCAATCTCGCTGTCTTCGCTCATGGGTTCTGTTTTTTCCTCTTCTGCTGTTTCAATCATTTTGTCTGCAGTCTCAACTGGTTCAACTGCTCTCTCTGGTTCTTCCATTGAATTCGACTGGTTTCTTTGCAAAAGAGACAGCTGTGCAGCTTTCTGTTTGTAAAGGGGATTGTCCAAAACTTTTTTTTTACCGGTTGATGTGAAGCAAACATTCGTTTTGGAATTAAAATGAATTCTTCGGTGTGCATTACGATTTTGTCAAATAACGATAACAAGCGAAACCAACAGTTTTGACCAAATCTGTTTCTCTAGCAAAAAGTTGCCTCTTTTCTTTCAAACTTGTTTGTCTAGACAATAGTTTTCTGAATGATTTTTCATAGCCTTGGACAAAACTTTTTCGTATTGGAACATTACCATTGACAATGTTGAGCAAACATTCGCAAAGGAATTTAATGAAATGATTTGGAGCTCTCTCTATCTTCTCTTTTAGTTTTGTGTCCGATATGTTTAGCAGCCGCCCCAGCATACAAACTTCTTTCTCTCTCATCGCTTAAACTTGTAATAACGGCTTTAGCTGATGGCAGATAAAAAATTGATGGTCCTGGAGGAACAATATTTGAACAGTAGCGCAAGACGTCTGATGTTTTGGGATCCAAATCAATTAATAAATGACCAAACGGTTCTTTAGTTGCCAGCTCATAGCTTTCTTTTAAAAATTGAGGGTTATTCAACTGTCTACCAATAAAAGTAATCTGTTGTGTGTCACGTGGTGATTTAAACAATATGATATGTGTTGTATTTAGATCAATTGTTCTGGACCACCTGCTTTGCTGGAACAAATTGTGTTTAACATAAATTACACTGATGTTTCTGTGTCGCCCTGCGGTTGCTAATTTTGAAAATTCTTTGTCATTAAAAATTTCTTCACGTGAGTCATCGAACACAAGGAGGCAGTTGTCTAATTCTGAAATGAGTTCAAAATTAGAGAATTTTTTAAAATGTATGTTCAGTTTCTTCTCTAACGATTGGAATTTGGGCTGATCGTGCTGATAAAAATAATAAATTGTTTGAAATTCTGGGAAAAAAGTGCCAACTAATAACATTTTGAAAATGAGCTCAGTTTTCCCGCAACAAGATGGCCCGCAAACAGCCATGAACAACCGGTCAGAGGTGGAAATAATTTTATTCATAACTTTGGATTTGGAAGAGCGTATCCAACTGTACAAGAGAGAAGTGAAAACCAAAATGTGGATTCTTCACAGTCGAGACTGAAAAAAACCAACTTGGCGAGAGACACAGTTATAAGAAAAATTATTATTAAGATTTGTGTAAAGTATACAACCTCTGATCGAGGCAATCTCGAATTGCAAAACCTCCAAGATCGTCCTTCTTGGTGGTCAGCGTCAAAAACCATGTCAGTTATGCCTCCGCCCGAATCTAGTTGATCTTCGGTTTGACTAATTTTGAAACAAAATTATTCAAAAAATGAATTGCTTTTCAAGAATGTTACAATTATTCAACAATAAAAAATTCATACAAAACATATCCAGAGTCGTTGTCTCCTTGTTTGTAAGTGATTGTATAGTTTGCATTCATCGAATCTTGTTTATCTCTAAAAACAATTGACTCTACATTGTTCTCTTTAATCAGCTGCTTGATTTCATCGGGAAGAGTCTCATCGTCCAGAGACATCAGAATTGGCACTGCACGCTTGGGCGTAGGTAAAGGGGTTAGTTTCAACCTTTTCATTTTCTCTTGTAAAGACATGGTACAATTGAAAGTACTCCAGTAGAGACAGATACTTCTTAAAAGCTTCTATTTCAGCACCAGCACACACGATCTGCTGTTTTCTCAAAACTGTTTGCCCTCTTGTGTCAATTTTTTCTTCCTTGATAAGAGTAACCGTTAACTGATTTTCAGGTGTTATGCAACTGTAAACTGTCAAATTTGGAGACAAATTCACTTGAAGTAGAGACGGAGCTGGTTTCTCCAACCGACGATTCATTCGTCAGCCACTGGTAAAAGAGTTTTGCCTTCTTATTGGCACAATGCTTGCTTGTTTCTCGTTTTGGGCAACTCAATGCATGTAATTTACAAACTGGTGTCTCCCGATATAAATTCAAGTGTTCAATTTTTGGGCAAAACAAAGTTTCCAAGTTGATAACGTTCCTCTGTAACAGCTGCCGTAAAGTTTCCGTTTTTTCTAATCCTTTTGCGTAAAAATCAGAAAAGGGAAATCGAAGAACTATACTTCGAAAAATCTGTTGCAAATAATGATAAGGGTACTCTCCTGTCTCCCACGAGAGACCATGAAGAAATTTAGATACCCACAGGAAAGATCTTTGCTCACTCGAAGAAAGTATGTTAAATGAGTTTGGAGGTAAAAACGAAATTGTATCGTTGTAATTTTTGGTAGATACCGCAAGTTCTTTTATTATAAATCCAGATTTTTTACTTCTAAAGCCTTCAAAATCAAGAACAACTGCTCCAGATTTCAACATTCCAGCAAATTGAATAAACTATTTTTGAAGGATTTTACGTATAAACAAAAAGCAATTCCAGTCACATGACCAAGGTACTCATTTGTGACTGAACAAGGTAATACGTAGGAATAGCCTGGACCCTTTTCACTATATTCATATACAAAACCGGAAGCGTCGTGAAGTATCGCATGCAGTCTCAAAACTTTGAACGGTTTAAAATATTTGTCGAGGGCTGAATTGTCGATGCCAATCAAACCACCATAGGGTCGTAGTTTCAAAGCTATATCTAAATCAATCTCAGGATCCAAATGAAGACAAGTAGCTAAAAAGTATAAAAACCGTTCACCGTATTGTGAATATTCTTTTTCGATTTCCTTATAAGTTTCGTGAATACTCTTCAAATCAACTGTAGCAATTGTAGCCATATGATTTTATGAACGCTCACTCAAAAATGACTCTAGCCAGGCTTTTCCGCCCAAATCAACCTACATGCCAATTTACATGTATCACGCACGGCCGTTGTTTTACATGTAGCGCCGCCAAGGATAACCCCCTATTATCACACGTATTAATTCGAAGGATAACCCCCCTATCTTAGTACCCTATTATCTTACTACTCAAGTCTTTGATCTTAATGCGTTCCGAAGCCGCAATTTTTGCACAAGGAAAATAAACTGACCGGATCTATCTTCCTGGCATGAGTGATTTAGATATCGCTACAAATGAATCAAAATTGAGGTCAAATATCTATGCAAGTTAACTGACCAGGATTACCGTTCTATGAAAAACTACATAATGTTTTTATATCTTACTCTGAACCTCTGTCTCATTTTCAAAGAGTTAATAGTAACTATAAAGACAAATAGAAGTGAGCCTCAACGCATGGTTCACAAATTTAAAAATAATCATCTAAATTGTTTTTCTAGAAGTCATCAGTTCTTAATAAGTTTTCAGCACAGAGAGATACCCAAACTAAACAAAATTAATCTATTACAGTTAGTGCGGATAATATCATGAAAGTGACTTAGTTCGCTGCACTTTTCCAAGGCTTTAACTTATCTCAAATCAGTTGTCAAATCAACCCTCTGCAAATTAAAAACATTTGTGTGGTTTTTTAGTATTCTTAACCACTTTTTTGTAAAAAATGAAGCGCAAGTTTTAGAATTGTAAAACAAAGTGAAAGGGTACTCAATTTTATCTGTCTTTTATCAGCAAAACGTAAAGTGTCCCTCCTTTTCGAAAAATTTGACCTAACTTATAAATGTAATGGTGGGCATAGAATGTTGCTAACGCGCTGTGGCTTATCGTAAGTAAACGTTTGTTCAAGTTGACTGGAATTTCTTGGACAAACCGTCTTTGTTAAATTCAAGACTCAACAAAAGTTATGTTTCATGTTCAACTGTTCTTCTACAAGTACATGCATTTTTATTTTATCTTTTCCCTGTTACGGATAGATCTCTGATGTTGCCTGTGAATACTTTTGCTCCCCCTGTGAACCTAGCAACCAACTTTTATTATTTCCTTATAATCACAATGGTGGAAAAATTGGCTAGAACTTAGATTATTGTGCCTTTCTCTTTGTAGAACAATCGTCAGCATTCATATTTTGAAGTTGAAATATAAATCGCTTGCGTTTTTCATGTTGGAATGTGTTTTTAGCTAGATATTTTGACTCTGGTAAAGAAAGTTGTCCCTTTCACAGAACCACAAAAAAACTGTTTTGTGTTAGAGGAAATAGCTCACTTTTTTCCGAATTCATTTACAATTGTCCAAAGAGTCAACAGCTAAATTTCCAGGACAATCGGACTTGGGAAAATAGGGTTTTCAGGACTTGCGGGGGGTTGGTGAAGATTTGACCGCTCATATTTTCAACAGATATGTTTCTCTCTAACAAAATTCTTTCAAAAAACCTTGAGCTCATTTGTACTTGTCAATCTATTCTCATGAAGACTTCAAACTAATGATTAGTCCTTTCGCAAACATCGAACTCACTTCAGAACTCGTTGTTTCCACCCAAAAATTACTGTTTAACAATTTCTGATCTTCCAATACTTTAATTGTTGCTTTTTTTGACATTATTATTTCCTTTCACCGCAAAGTTACTAAAACAAGAGTATTATTACCTTGTCGTGGCTCCAATTTTTAAGTTTGTTCTATGAGTTTACCAAATACTTGACTGACATACTTCACATGTTTTACGTGACTGACTGACACAATTTGAAAATAAGAACTCTACCAATTATTTGCGTTAACTCCCGAGATCTATAAAAAGTTAATCCTGCAAATGCAATATCACTTCTTAGATAAAACTCAACCATTTCTCACAATAAGGGAGTACCGAGCTTGGGTCCATAAAACTATAGCAATAGAAAGCAAGGGATTTTTCAATTCATTTTCTTTTTCATTTCATTTCTTTATGCATGTCCCTTCAACCACCTTTTTATCCTGCTTAACTTTGTTATGGATAAAGGCGCATTTAGTTGTTGTGCCTAGAAGCCAAACGCTTGCTGAATTACCCCACAAAAAATCAGTTTTTAAAACATAAAAGTCTTTGCTCCGATCATTTGCGAAATAAAATAACTCGTTAATACTTTTTCTGTCATATAAATTGCTTTGCATTTTCACTCAATAAATTTTAAATTTTGTGACAATTACTTTTCTCTGTTTCTTTGTTTTCTGTTCCCCATGCTGTGGTTAATTGTTAGGGCTAAACAAATATCCTTCTTCTTAAAATTGCAGACAAATCAATAAAATTGTATCTGGTTTTAGGGATTACATACTCATTTATATCGTACCAAAATAGCTTTTGGCGTTTCGTGGGAATTTTTAAAAAACTATCATTGCTTTTCCCAAGTTCTTCCATTCTTTTTTTCTGTTGTAATCATGCTTGGTTTCTTTCGTTTAATGACCCCTGAGCTTCATTCTGGCTATATACAACTTGCTGACAACTTGAATTTTGACAACTTGATCACATTGCGTAGCTATTCTCCCTTTTGTTTACATAACAAATAAAGCTACATTCCACTCCAAGATACATCGGTCACGTTCCTTCGTTTTGTTTACATAGTCAATATGCTAAAGATGAGCTCCTAAACTCTGAACACTAATTAACAACTCAACATCAAAGCTTCAATGCCATGTATTTTCGACGACGTTAAAATAGAAACTCCACAATGTTATCTTTTTTACTTGATAAAATGTGTGGGAAGCTTTTACTACTGAATAGTGTCGTTTTCATAACTTTCCGAATATTTCTGCGTCTGAATAACAACTCAATTATATCTTTGGTAAAACTTTTCACCTATTTTCGCTCGCAATTTTTTTTTCGGAAGAAATCTTTACTTAATGTCAGAGGTTAAAGTTGTCTCAATTGGCATCTTTCAATATAAGTTTTGCGTAGTTTTAAAACTTGCCTTATATCAAATAGGAAATTTGGGATCTTTTCTGCTAGCGCCCCCCCCCCACCCCCAGCCTTATATAGCCTTCAAATTTGCACCCCCCAAAATCTAAGTTTTCGCGAATTGTGAGAGCGATATTTGCACTTCGTTGAAACTAGAGTGTCTAGGTAGATTGAAAGCACTTTTAGAATAGTTTCCTTAAGAAGTTTTAAAAAATCAAGCCCTTATTGTAACCGAAAATGATCTAATACAGAAATTTATATTGATACTTACGTTATATGCAACAAATTTTGGTTGAATACGTAATACTTTCAAACCATAGCTGTGCTAGCTTTTAGTAAATGCATATTGCTCATATATGTTTACGTATAAGATTACGTAGCTTTAACAATATGTTTACACATTTATAAATGGGGGTGCCTAACTAAGCGGGGGGGGGGGGCGCTAGCAGAAAAGATCCGAAATTTGCCAGGCGAAAATTGTATAATTTTTTTTCAAAGCTTCTGGAAGAGATATGAAGAATCAAAGTTAACGCTTTGGTATATATTGTTGCTTTTTTTGACATTACTATTTCCTTTAACCGCAAAGTTACTAAAACAAGAGTATTGTTACCTTGTCGTGGCTCCTATTTTTAAGTTGGTTCTATGAGTTTACCAAATACTTGACTGACATACTTCACATGTTTTACGTGACTGACTGACACAATTTGAAAATAAGAACTCTACCAATTATTTGCGTTAACTCCCGAGATCTATAAAAAGTTAATCCTGCAAATGCAATATCACTTCTTAGATAAAACTCAACCATTTCTCACAATAAGGGAGTACCGAGCTTGGGTCCATAAAACTATAGCAATAGAAAGCAAGGGATTTTTCAATTCATTTTCTATTTCATTTCATTTCTTTATGCATGTCCCTTCAACCACCTTTTTATCCTGCTTAACTTTGTTATGGATAAAGGCGCATTTAGTTGTTGTGCCTAGAAGCCAAACGCTTGCTGAATTACCCCACAAAAAAATCAGTTTTTAAAACATAAAAGTCTTTGCTCCAATCATTTGCAAAATAAAATAACTCGTTAATACTTTTTCTGTCATATAAATTGCTTTGCATTTTCACTCAATAAATTTTAAATTTTGTGACAATTACTTTTCTCTGTTTCTTTGTTTTCTGTTCCCCATGCTGTGGTTAATTGTTAGGGCTAAACAAATATCCTTCTTCTTAAAATTGCAGACAAATCAATAAAATTGTATCTGGTTTTAGGGATTACATACTCATTTATATCGTACCAAAATAGCTTTTGGCGTTTCGTGGGAATTTTTAAAAAACTATCATTGCTTTTCCCAAGTTCTTCCATTCTTTTTTTCTGTTGTAATCATGCTTGGTTTCTTTCGTTTAATGACCCCTGAGCTTCATTCTGGCTATATACAACTTGCTGACAACTTGAATTTTGACAACTTGATCACATTGCGTAGCTATTCTCCCTTTTGTTTACATAACAAATAAAGCTACATTCCACTCCAAGATACATCGGTCACGTTCCTTCGTTTTGTTTACATAGTCAATATGCTAAAGATGAGCTCCTAAACTCTGAACACTAATTAACAACTCAACATCAAAGCTTCAATGCCATGTATTTTCGACGACGTTAAAATAGAAACTCCACAATGTTATCTTTTTTACTTGATAAAATGTGTGGGAAGCTTTTACTACTGAATAGTGTCGTTTTCATAACTTTCCGAATATTTCTGCGTCTGAATAACAACTCAATTATATCTTTGGTAAAACTTTTCACCTATTTTCGCTCGCAATTTTTTTTTCGGAAGAAATCTTTACTTAATGTCAGAGGTTAAAGTTGTCTCAATTGGCATCTTTCAATATAAGTTTTGCGTAGTTTTAAAACTTGCCTTATATCAAATAGGAAATTTGGGATCTTTTCTGCTAGCGCCCCCCCCCCCACCCCCAGCCTTATATAGCCTTCAAATTTGCACCCCCCAAAATCTAAGTTTTCGCGAATTGTGAGAGCGATATTTGCACTTCGTTGAAACTAGAGTGTCTAGGTAGATTGAAAGCACTTTTAGAATAGTTTCCTTAAGAAGTTTTAAAAAATCAAGCCCTTATTGTAACCGAAAATGATCTAATACAGAAATTTATATTGATACTTACGTTATATGCAACAAATTTTGGTTGAATACGTAATACTTTCAAACCATAGCTGTGCTAGCTTTTAGTAAATGCATATTGCTCATATATGTTTACGTATAAGATTACGTAGCTTTAACAATATGTTTACACAATTATAAATGGGGGTGCCTAACTAAGCGGGGGGGGGGGCGCTAGCAGAAAAGATCCGAAATTTGCCAGGCGAAAATTGTATAATTTTTTTTCAGAGCTTCTGGAAGAGATATGAAGAATCAAAGTTAACGCTTTGGTATATACCACGTATTGTAAATTGAAGATTGATTGTGAGCAATCCGCATCAACGGATTTGAAACAATAGGTTTTTTACAAATTCCAAACTAAAGTAAAAAAAAGTAAAAGTCAAACATTTTAATTCTCAAATGAGATACCCGTTTATTGAATTTTACCCTTCTTTGACATATATTGATGAAATAATTAAGAGTAATAAGTTTATAGAAAATAATTGTTCCTCGGCGTTTGCGTAATTTTCAAAATATTATATTGGTTAAAATAACTAGAGGTAACAACTACCAATGGAACGTTTTAAAAGTTCTGAAGTGAATATTGGAAATTGTGATAGAAGTTTGATTTAGACTTTATAAAATGAGTGTTGCTTTTCAAATTCATATGAATTGAATTGCAAAAGGACCTCTCGAGTTGATTGACAAGTAACCATTCGGTCAACTTAGGTCGCAATGTATTATGCTAGTCAAACTGAGCAACTAACTCCCCGCGCTTTCACGGTAAATGACTGAATGTAAAATTGAATTAACCAATAAGAGATTTGAGCTCAACCGGAACGAACTTGCAAGAAACTTACAATTATAGCCATTCAACTTGCAAGTTTCTACAAGTTAAACATTCGAGTTGCAAGTTCATACAAGTTAACCATTCAACTTGCAAGTTCTTACAAGTTAATCATCTTTTGCAAGGTACTTGCAAGTTCTTATAATTTAACCATTCGGCCTCGACTCGGACTCATATATCACTTTTGATTATTTTTTATCAAATTTTGAAAAAACTCCGAACTGAATAATTAATAAGAACCAAGTTTACAGAAAAACAAATGATTCTTCTCAGGCTAATTTTGGTTGAAAAGTACATGATTGCGTTATAGCAGCTAGTGGTATTTAGTGCTGCATTGTTATCAAAAGCGTTTTAAAATGAGTTTTTGAGTTGCAGTTAGAGGTTTAACTTAATAGAGGTTAATTTTTGAAATCCGCACCCGAATTAGTAACATGGAACGGGTACATAATATATAACGCTTCCATTCTATATGGAGCGCCAGTCAGTGAGCAAAAATGGACTAATGTTGGGCGAGGGGACGGTTGAATTTTCATTTGGTCGAGGTGTCACCGCCATTCAACGCAAAATTATGTACGATAAGCGGTGAATGCGGAAAACTTTATAAGCGGTGAATGCGGTGAAATTACATAAATCAAGCGGTGAATGCGGTGAAAAAACCTTTATTGCCTGTTAGCGGTGAAATTACATAACTTCACCGCTTAATTTAGCGGTGAAATTAATGTCGAAATTATGTAAGATAAGCGGTGTCTGCGATGAAATTACATAAATTCACCGCTTAACTTAGTGGTGAACTTACATTATTTCACCGCTTAGAAAAAATAGTTAAAATTGTGTGGGAACAGCAGTGAATTCGGTGAAAATACATAAATTAACCGCTTAACTTAGTGGTGAAGTTGCATAAACTCACCGCATAGAAAAAAGTGTTAAAATTGTGTGAGATCAGCAGTGGATGCGATCAAATTACACAAATTCAACGCCTAACTAAGTGGTGAAATGAAATAAATTCACCGATTAGAAAACGCTTAGAGATGTCTTTTGTTCAACGAAGTTAAGATACATTTATTAAAAGACGCACGGAAAATTTACCCACGACTAATCATACATCTTTTTGAAACTTTCTTAAGCGGTGACTTTATGCAATTTTACCACTAGAGTAGGCGGTGAACTTACATAATTTCACGGCATTCACCACAATTCACCGCTAAAATTTGTAATTTCACCGCTTATCTTACAAAACTTCAACGCGTATGTTTTACATAAAGCAGAGTAAATTAGATATAAATTCAAAACAAATATGCTACATTGTAGTGAGAAGTGGAGCAGTGGAAGAAGAAGTGGCTGAAATGCAGGAGACGAGATGTTCGAAGACGTGCGGGAACGGTAACTTGTAGTAAGCAGTGAAAAGTGGTGAATTTTTGTAAGTTCACCGTTTACTCTAGCAGTGAACTTACATAATTTCTCAGCATTCACCGCATTCCATCGAAAAATAATGTTCGAAATTTGCGGTGAAAAAACGAACTTTTCACCGCTTAACTTACATATTTTTCCGATTTTTTCTCTACCCGGGGTGATAGTCAGATGTATCCAGAATCTTCCAGACAATTGAACTCCTTTGCGCTTCAGAGTAGTTCTGGAAGTTTGAATTTTCTGCTAACTCGTTGTTTGCATTTCTTTGGGCGCAAGTTGAATATATTTGATCTCGCTGGATGCTCGCATCATTAAAACTCTTAGCCACTTCTTTGACATGTGTTTAGTCTCGGATCTGGCAGAACCATTTTAAGTTTCGATTGGAGATGGTTTTCGCTGGTTAAACTTTTTCTTCCGGTTAAGGAGGAGGAAGCAGCCACAGTAGATTTTTGTTGATTTCATCTCAGGATGCAGAAACTAAATCGCAAAATCTGCGAAAACTGTTGAAGTAGTTCTTTTTATCGTAAGAAAAACATCCATAACATTTCAATAATGGAAAAATATAATGGATTTCAATAATACAAAAACATCAATAATTTTCAGGATCTTTTGTTTGTAATTTTCTCACGATAAATCAGGTACATTTACGTGGAATTTTCTGGAAAAAGATATAAAAAGTACTTGTGAACTCGCAGAGAAAATAGTGCATGTTTACATGAGAATTCAAACGAAAACTCGTTTAAATCAATTGAAAATTCGTGCATGACAAATTTCACATTGACCGCCTCAAGTCTACTCAGAAAATCATTTTGATTATTTAAATTAATAATGGATACAAGCGTTTAAGATAAATAAATCAGTTCTCAGTTTTTTCTAGTTTTGTGTGTTGAGTTCCGACTGGTTTTTTAATTACTTTTTGATTTGTCACTTCTTTCTCTTAACCATTGAAGGCCTGAATCGGGCGAAGATCCCTAAGAAGGAGACTCGTTAAGGTGCGTTCGCACATGGTGTTCCGACATCTACAATTTTGATTGAACTATCTTTTGGCTTACATTTTTGCAAAGAGATAAAAAAGAATAGATGTTTGGGTTTAAAAAAATCAATACACAACCAAACTAATAATTAAATTGAATGATGCCATGTCTCATTACAAAGAGATCTGACATTGAAAAAACTACAAGAAAAAAACAAAAACAACAAAAAAGGCAAAAACAAAAATTTCACTGCAAAGAATCAATATCTTAATTTAAAAGCACCCAGTAACATCGTCAAAATATAATCAGACAAAACCCTATTAAAACAATTTTACTGCTTTTCTAACTACACATCAGATGCTATTTTCCTTAATGTGATTAGGTAACAAGTCGACAAAAAGAAGAAATAGTTAGGCGAAATTCAAAAATCAACCAACATTTTTTAAAACCAAGTAAGTTGAAAAGTATTAGAAATAACTGGCCTTCAAAGAATAAATTCTTGATAAGTTTAATAAAAACTCATAATAAAACCAATAGGACCTGTCTCTAGTTAGACTAATAAGCCAAAGGAACGGACCAATGATGCAGAAAAACTCAAACAATAGTAGTAATAGGGTGAGCAAGGCTCCCGGGGGGGTGTAGACCCCATGTATTAAGATAGGGTATAGGAGTATTTTTCTGAGCGCGTCTACAGGAATGTATTAAGATTGGGTATAGAATCTAGGGGCACCTACATGTATTAAGATAGGGTATAGGCTCCATGTATAAAGATTAGGCTCCATGTATTAAGATTAGGAATAGAATCTCCATGTATTAAGATTAGGAATAGAATCTCCATGTATTAAGATTAGTTATAGCCGTCGACATGTAATAAGATTAGTTATAGCCGGCGACATGTATTAAGATTAGTTATAGCCGCGGACATGCATTAAGATTAGTTATAGCCGCGGACATGTATTAAGATTAGCTATGGCCGTTGACATGTATTAAGATTAGGAATAGGGTATTTTTTGCAGATTTTTTGCAGAATTTTTTTGCAAAATTTTTCTGTTTTGGTTAAAATTACGTCATAGTAGCTGCTCGGGGTCAATAAATTGGCTAGTAATGATCGGTGCTTACTGGATTAGCTTATTAGGATCCGCACCATTAGGGGGTTTCCAGGGTATTTTTGCAGAATTTTTGCAGTTTTTGCAGAATTTTTGCAGAATTCTTGCAAAATTTTGCCTCCTTTTGCTCTTCAAGCTAGGTTTTGATCAAATGCTTGATTCTGATTGGTTAAAAAAACCAGTTTAAAAAATCAAATGAAATGAAACAAGGCAAAAGCACACACAGATAACGCATTTAGCAAAAACACAATAAAAAAACAAATAAAGTGATCAACAAATTAAAAGTTGACTAATACTATACAACATTCGTCAGAGTGGACAGTTTGCTATGTGGTGCAACTTTTTAGCATTAAAATACAATAAAAAGCTCAAAATTACGCAAAAATGATGTCAAACAGCATAAAATCTGCTAAACCAAATCAAATTTTACAAAAATTTTACTGAAAGCTGAAGTCAAAAATTCACAATTTAAACTAGATGTATTAAGATTATGTATAGCCGCCATGTATTAAGATTAGGTGTAGCCACCACCATGTATTAAGATTAGTTATAACCGTCGACATGTATTAAGATTAGTTATAGCCGCCGACATGTATTAAGATTAGTTATAGCCGTTGACAGGTATTAAGATTAGGAATAGGGTATTTTTTGCAGAATTTTTGCAGAATTCCGCTGCAAAATTTTTCTGTTTTGGTTAATATTACGTCATAGTAGCTGCTCGGGGTCAATAATTTGGCTAGTAGGGATCTGTGTTTACCTGATTAGCTTATTAGGCTCCACACCATCAGGTGGTTTCCAGGGTATTTTTGCAGAATTTTTACAGTTTTTGCAAAAATTTTGCAGACGTCTTGCAAAAATTTGCCTCCTTTTTGCTTTTCAAGAAGGTTTTGATCAAATACTTGATTCTGATTGGTTGAAAATACCAGTTTAAAAAATCAAATGAGTTGAAACAAGGCAAAAGCACACACAGATAACGCATTTAGCAAAAACACAATATAAAAACAAATAAAGTGATCAACAAATTAAAAGTTGACTAGTACTATACAACTTTCGTCAGAGTGGACAGCTTGCTATGTGGTGCAACTTTTTAGCATTAAAATACAATAAAAAATCAAAATTACGCAAAAAGGATGTCAAACAGCATAAAATCTGCTAAATCGAATCAATTTTTTAAAAAATTTTACTGAAAACCGAAGTCAAAAATTCACATTTTAACCTAGATGTATTAAGAATGTGTTTAGCCGCCATGTATTAAGATAAGGTATATCTTTTTGAGTGATGTACCTAATACCCCAGCCACTGTTCAACCAACCCAACTACCTGGTAGAATTGAGCGACAAAGAGGCTTCGGTAATGAAATTCGAACTTGCCAGAATATGTTATTGAAACTCTTTTTGAATGATTTTTATGTTCAATTTTGTAAACTATTTTATATTTGTTCATAGAAAAAATAAAGTTGTTGAATACTTTTTAGGTGTTCCGTATTAAATAAACATTTTCAATTATAAAATTTTTTAATTACTTTTTTCAAGTGTTTCAGAATAAAGATTAACACGAAAGGTTAGTTGATAATTTAGGTACTTGGTTATTATTAAAAACTTTGTTTATGACGAATTTAATTTTGATATTTAAAAAAAACTGTCGAATTTATCTTTGATATTTAACAAAAAATGTCGAGAAAAAATTCGATTTTTAAGAAAAAATTATTGTCAAATCCGATTTTTAAGCTGCAAGAACAGATTCAAAACTTGTCATTTTAAAAATGATTAAAATTTTTGTTTTTTGTTTAAAATCATACCATAAAACAAATAAAAATGAGAAAAAAATTGCACATTTTGTACGCACAATTTGGTAAAATTTTTGATTTTTAACGAAAAATCTGCGGTTCTATTTTTGACTTTTAACAAAAAATGTTGTTTGAAAATTCGACATTTAACAAATAAATTACTGAATTCGGTCGAAGAAGGACAATCTCAATGTTTGTGTGCTTACATTTTTTTGCTCAGATCTCAGTAGATGTCTCTGGAACTTCTTTTTACTCAATCTCTTCTTGGACACGCTGGGTAGTTTTTCAACAAATTTGTTTTCCAAATTATGTTGTACCGCTCTCTTCAATTGAGTAAAAACAAGTCCTGCTTCGTCCATTGTGTAACCAAAAACCTGATGTTTATATAAAGTGTATAAGCAGTCCACTGTCTGATATTAAAAAGATAAATCATCCATTTTTGGAGTAATTCATTATGGGAAGATGAAATGAGAATTTTGTGATAAGAACAATTTTTCAAAGGACAAAAAGTGTAATTTTGAGACGCAACAGAGTATTCGTTAGTAAGTAAGTAAGGTTTATAATCCTTAACCGATACTCAAATGAACAAAGCTTTCTCACAAATTTTTTGTAAAAGTCAGGTAAAACTTAAGACACATAACTGCTGCCATTCTGTAACCAAAGTTATTTTGAAGTGATTCTTTTAGACTGCCGTATAAGGAAGTAACGCAATTCAGTTCAAATGCAACAAAAATTTCATTTGAAAAATGACACAGTTCAAGAGACAGCAGCTCAAAAAAATCCTTTGTTCTAAACATTTCAAACACTATTATTCGCTAATGCAACACAGACGTGCTAAACGTCAAAATAACTACACTGCTCTGGTTCAAATGTTTTCTCAACTTAAAATTGCTGACTAAGTTTTGTTATAAGGAATTTTTGCAAAATGACACAATTGAATTTTCCATATTTGGAAATTATAAAAGGATAATGACATCATTACCAAATAAAGGTGATCGGAAACAAAAGAGGGAATGAAATTACAAGTCAAATCATTCAATTAATTTCTCTCTTTTGTTTCCGGTCACCTTTATTTGGTAATGATGTCATTATCCTTTTATAATTTCCAAATATGGAAAATTCAATTGTGTCATTTTTTCAAAAATTCCTTTTAACGAAACTTAGTCAGCAATTTTAAGTTGAGAAAACATTTGAACCAGAGCAGTGTATTTATTTTGATGTTTAGCACGTCTGTGTTGCATTAGCGAGTAATAGTGTTTGAAATGTTTAGAACAAAGGATTTTTTTGAGCTGCTGTCTCTTGAACTGTGTCATTTTTCAAATGAAATTTTTGTTGCATTTGAACTGAATTGCGTTACTTCCTTATACGGCAGTTTAAAAGAATCACTTCAAAATCACTTTGGTTACAGAATGGCAGCAGTTATGTGTCTTAAGTTTTACCTGACTTTTACCAAAAATTTGTGAGAAAGCTTTGTTCATTTGAGTATCGGTTAAGGATTATAAACCTTACTTACTTACTAACGAATACTCTGTTGCGTCTCAAAATTACACTTTTTGTCCTTTGAAAAATTGTTCTTATCACAAAATCCTCATTTAATCTTCCATTAATGAATTACTCCAAAAATGGATGATTTATCTTTTCAATATCTGACAGTGGACTGCTTATACACTTTATATTAACATCAGGTTTTTGGTTACACAATGGACGAAGCAGGACTTGTTTTTACTCAATTGAAGAGAGCGGTACAACATAATTTGGAAAACAAATTTGTTGAAAAACTACCCAGCGTGTCCAAGAAGAGATTGAGTAGAAAGAAGTTCCAGAGACATCTACTGAGATCTGAGCAAAAAAATGTAAGCACACAAACATTGAGATTGTCCTTCTTCGACCGAATTCAGTCTCTTAAGAACTCAAAGTATGAGAGTGAATTAATAAAAACTGTTGATTGTTTACTAGATGGTCATGGAAAAATTGATAATCCCATGTTGTACTTTGAAGTTAGAAAGTAATGAAGCGTTTGTTTTAAAACGTTTCAAATCTAGTGTATAATCTAAAGGTCGAAATTTGAACTCAGTTTATTTGTTAAATGTCGAATTTTCAAACAACATTTTTTGTTAAAAGTCAAAAATAGAACCGCAGATTTTTCGCTAAAAATCAAAAATTTTACCAAATTGTGCGTACAGAATGTGCAATTTTTTTCTCATTTTTCTTTGTTTTATGGTATGATTTTAAACAAAAAACAAAAATTTTAATCATTTTTAAAATGACAAATTTTGAATCTGTTCTTGCAGCTTAAAAATCGGGTTTGTAACAATAATTTTTTCTTAAAAATCGAATTTTTTCTCGACATTTTTTGTTAAATATCGAAGATAAAATCGACAGTTTTTTTTAAATATCAAAATTAAATTCGTCATAAACAAAGTTTTTAATAATAACCAAGTACCTAAATTATCATCTAACCTTTCGTGTTAATCTTTATTCTGAAACACTTGAAAAAAGTAATTAAAAAATTTTATAATTGAAAATGTTTATTTAATACGGAACACCTAAAAAGTTTTCAACAACTTTATTTTTTCTATGAACAAATATAAAATAGTTTACAAAATTGAACATAAAAATCATTCAAAAATAGTTTCAATAACATATTCTGGCAAGTTTGAATTTCATTACCGAAGCCTCTTTGTCGCTCAATTCTACCAGGTAGTTGGGTTGGTTGAACAGTGGCTGGGGTATTAGGTACAACACTCAAAAAGATATACCTTATCTTAATACATGGCGGCTATACACATTCTTAATACATCTAGATTAAAATGTGAATTTTTGACTTCGGTTTTCAGTAAAATTTTTAAAAAATTTGATTCGATTTAGCAGATTTTATGCTGTTTGACATCATTTTGGCGTAATTTTGATTTTTTATTGTATTTTAATGCTAAAAAGTTGCACCACATAGCAAACTGTCCACTCTGACGAAAGTTGTATAGTACTAGTCAACTTTTAATTTGTTGTTCACTTTATATGTTTTTATATTGTGTTTTTGCTAAATGCGTTATCTGTGTGTGCTTTTGCCTTGTTTTAACTCATTTGATTTTTTAAACTGGTATTTTCAACCAATCAGAATCAAGTATTTGATCAAAACCTTGCTTGAAAAGCAAAAAGGAGGCAAATTTTTGCAAGACGTCTGCAAAATTTTTGCAAAAACTGTAAAAATTCTGCAAAAATACCCTGGAAACCCCCTGATGGTGTGGCGCCTAATAAGCTAATCAGGTAAGCACAGATCATTACTAGCCAAATTACTGACCCCGAGCAGCTACTATGACGTAATATTAACCAAAACAGAAAAATTTTGCAGCGGAATTCTGCAAAAATTCTGCAAAAAATACCCTATTCCTAATCTTAATACATGTCAACGGCTATAACTAATCTTAATACATGTCGGCGGCTATAACTAATCTTAATACATGTCGACGGTTATAACTAATCTTAATACATGGTGGTGGCTACACCTAATCTTAATACATGGCGGCTATACATAATCTTAATACATCTAGGTTAAATTGTGAATTTTTGACTTCAGCTTTCAGTAAAATTTTTGTAAAATTTGATTTGGTTTAGCAGATTTTATGCTGTTTGACATCATTTTTGCGTAATATTGAGCTTTTTATTGTATTTTAATGCTCAAAAGTTGCACCACATAGCTAACTGTCCACTCTGACGAAAGTTGTATAGTATTAGTAAACTTTTAATTTGTTGATCATTTTATTTGTTCTTATATTGTGTTTTTGCTAAATGCGTAATCTGTGTGTGCTTTTGCCTTGATTCAACTCATTTGATTTTTTCAACTGGTTTTTTTAACCAATCAGAATCAAGTATTTGATCAAAACCTAGCTTGAAAAGCAAAAAACAGGCAAAATTTTGCAAGAAGTCTGCAAAAATACTGCAAAAACTGTAAAAATTCTGCAAAAATACCCTGGAAACCCCCGGATGGTGCGGAGCCTAATAAGCTAATCTAGTAAGCACCGATCATTACTAGCCAATTTATTGACCTCGAGCAGCTGCTATGACGTAATTTTAACCAAAACAGAAAAATTTTGCAAAAGAATTCTGCAAAAATTCTGCAAAAAATACCCTATTCCTAATCTTAATACATGTCAACGGCTATAACTAATCTTAATACATGTCGACGGTTATAACTAATCTTAATACATGGTGGTGGCTACACCTAATTTTAATACATGGCGGCTATACATAATCTTAATACATCTAGGTTAAATTGTGAATTTTTGACTTCAGCTTTCAGTAAAATTTTTGTAAAATTTGATTTGGTTTAGCAGATTTTATGCTGTTTGACATCATTTTTGCGTAATTTTGAGCTTTTTATTGTATTTTAATGCTAAAAAGTTGCACCACATAGCAAACTGTCCACTCTGACGAAAGTTGTATAGTACTAGTCAACTTTTAATTTGTTGAATACTTTATTTGTTTTTGTATTGTATTTTTGCTAATTGCTCAATCTGTTTGTGCTTTTGCCTTGTTTCAACTCATTTGATTTTTTAAACTGGTATTTTCAACCGATCAGAATCAAGTATTTGATCAAAACCTAGCTTGAAAAGCAAAATGAGGCAAAATTTTGCAAGAATTCTGCAAAAATTCTGCAAAAACTGCAAAAATTCTGCAAAAATACCCTGGAAACCCCCTAATGGTGCGGATCCTAATAAGCTAATCCAGTAAGCACCGATCATTACTAGCCAATGTATTGACCCCGAGCAGCTACTATGACGTAATTTTAACCAAAACAGAAAAATTTTGCAAAAAAATTCTGCAAAAAATCTGCAAAAAATACCCTATTCCTAATCTTAATACATGTCAACGGCTATAACTAATCTTAATACATGTCCGCCGCTATAACTAATCTTAATACATGTCCGCGGCTATAACTAATCTTAATACATGTCGCCGGCTATAACTAATCTTATTACATGTCGACGGCTATAACTAACCTTAATACATGGAGATTCTATTCCTAATCTTAATACATGGAGATTCTATTCCTAATCTTAATACATGGAGCCTAATCTTTATACATGGAGCCTATACCCTATCTTAATACATGTAGGTGCCCCTAGATTCTATACCCAATCCTAATACATTACTGTAGACCCGCTCAGAAAAATACTCCTATACCCTATCTTAATACATGGGGTCTACACCCCCCCGGGGAGCCTTGCTCACCCTATTACTACTAACAATTACGAACAACAAATTACAAACATTGCGAAAAAACAAATTAGTGAAGCAATTAAAATCAATAGTTATTATCTGAGTTTTATGTATTTTCATTTCAGTTTCTATTTATACTATTTCCGATAATACTACTAATATTACTATTTTTACAAATTCCGATAATATTTCCAAAATTACGCGATTTTGCTAAGCGAAGAGAAAAAGGGAAAAAAACACACCACTCACAAAACATTTTATGAAAACGTATTTTATAAAATGTATATCAGTAGAATATATATCAGTAAACATGTTAATATTTAAATTACATGGAAATGCATGGGACCTCTCAATGATGAGATTAAGTTATAAATTGACGAAAAAGAAAAAAAATTTTAAGAAATTTAAAAATCCTTAAAAATCTTTGACTCCAATAAATCAACAAACTTGAACAAATACATTTAAACCACAAATACATTAAATTCAATGGTTTTCAATGGAAGACGAAAAACACACTAAGTTACGCCTCAATGAGCCAACAAGGATGTTTGTTTTTCATAAGTCACTGAACGTCATCTCTAAGCCAATGCAACTATCAATGTTAGGATAATTTGTCAGGATTCCAAAAGGAATATTAATTACGAAAAAAAATCCAACACTTTGGAGAAAAAATATGAAAACTCGTGCTTCGAAGTCATAACTCCAATAGTTAGAAGATTAAACCGCTAACTAGATTAATTTTGGTGGAAGTAGAAAAGAAGGGCGTCCGGTTGTTACTGAGATTGAGTTACAGTTCACGAAAACGGTTTAAGATCCGTTAATTTTCTAAAAAAAAATTTCGTAAAACTATTTATAAAGTCCTAACAGCCATTATATTCAATAGTTTTTCAACGGAAGTCAAAAAATAAGCTCAATTGGAGTGTATGCTTTGTTTGGAGGAAAAGAATATTTGTCATTCATCGGTAATCATTAAGACATCAAAATAAATCTTATGACTCTGGAAACAACAACAAATACAGGCGAAAACTAAAAATTCAATAGAAAACTGCAAGAAGAAAGTGTCAAAGGCATTTAAACCATACGCTATTCTCAGATAACTTTATCAGTGATCCATTGAAAGTCTTCTCTGAGCATATGAGAGATATCAGCTTTTCAAGAGAAACCAATTATAAGAAAAAATTATAAAAAAATAAATTTTTTTAAAATCATGTGGCACTGAAGTCGTATAACAAATAGTTAGAAAAAAACCGTTAGCTAGAATAAATTTGGTCGCTGTAGGAAGGATGATTGTCCTGTCATTACTGAGACTGACATACAATTCACGAACGTAGAACCCAAGAAAACTAGTTAAACCTCAAAAAGAAAATCAAATTTACATTTAAAATTACGAAAACTCTGAGTCGAAGTTAAAAAAAACACAAGCGATTCCTTGAGATCGAATATTTTGTTCCATGCGGTTCATTTAACTGTAAATCAGGTTTGTAACTAACGGAACTTAGATATGAAAAATGACCAGTCTCTATGTGATCCAAGAAAACCAAAAATATGAAAAGTTTTCTAAAAATGAGCTCTGAAATACAATTCGAATTTTTTTATAGTGAACTTCCTATGAGACCAGAACTAGTATTTTTATGGCATTTAGTCTATTTAGAACTCAAAATTGTTCGCCATTTTTTGGCGTAAAATGTAATCTTGAATCATTTTTTTTAATAAAAGGGATATTAATTTGAAGAAAAATTACAATGAAAGTGAACAAAATCAAGCCAAATATCCCGTGTTCACGCAAAAGTTCAATCGTCAAGAACTCCTCGAAAAAAAGAAATTCGAATAAAAATTTTTTTGATTTCGAATTCTACACCGCACGAGCTTTCTAATGATACCACTCATATTTCTCTACAATGAATATATCGATCGGCCAAAATTGTCCGAACAAAAAAAAACCAATTTGGGTATATAGTTCCTCCCCCCAAGTGGGGCGGATCAATAATGCATATATTATCTCTAGTGAATTGGGTATCAACGATGCATTGACGACAGAGCCGGCCCCAGTTGAAGGATTGCAAAAAATAGTAAAGTAAATCCATAAGTTCAAAGACCATTCTTGGTTGAAATACGAAATTGGTAACCAATTAACAAAGAATTAAAATTTCAGGTAAACGAATAAATGATGTTACGCAAAGAAAAATCATCCTAGACAAAGTTTACGGATTTCAATGAATGTTTTGCGAAGATATAACAGAATGCGTGATAATAAGCGGTTCATAAGCGTAATAAAACAATAAACGCAAAAAAATAACGATTTCGCAAAACTGCGGATCTGCAGAAAATCCAACGAAAGGGTCAAATATATAGCTATCTGATTGTTCTGCGGGGAGTAACAAGAGGATACGGTGACAAAAAATCGAAGATTCATGTGACTTTACGCTGACAATCATGTGTTTTGCAGTTGCCAAGTTTGTGAAATGTTCCCCGAAAACTAATCTGGTGCCAACATTTTTTTAATAACACAGGAGTGAAATTTAGGTTGTACAAACACATCTTTTGCATTTGATGGTCAGCAAATAAAAACTTTCTCGCACAGTAAAATACGCGCAGAACGACAATGCCGAACAAGCAAAACGTAAAACGTCCATCCAACCTAACAGACGAAACGCAAAATTATGAGAGATTTGTTGTGTTTGCGTTGAATTTGTATAAGATCTACGCTTTGGGAGCTAAAAAGACAGTACTGTTTTTTCTAAGAGTTGATTTTGATAATTCTTGCTTCTCTAAGCATAGATCCTTCGTATTTTTCCGCTTAGTTTTGCGTTGGTTTAATACAATTTTTCGGTTCTAAGCGTAGATCTTGCATAATTTTGCGTTGAGTTTACCCCTGATCTTTTACAATTTTCTTACACACGTTTCTAAATGAGATCTTACATAATTTTGCGTATCTAAGACAAGATCTTGCATAATTTTGCGTTGAGTTTAGCGTTGAGTTTAGCGTTGATATTACTTAATTCCTCGTTTCTAAGCGTAGATCATTCATGGTTTTGCGTTGAGTTTACCGAACTTTTTACATTAATTCAACTCTTAAATTTATGTTTTGATCTTACTTACTTTAGGTTTTATTTTAGCGTTGGTAATACATAAATCCACGATAATCTTACAGATTATAAGAGTTTACTTTTGAAGTTCAGACTACATACAATCAACACTTCTTTTTTCGTGTTGATATTAATCAAAATAGTTTTTAACTTAACTTTGTTCTTACAAAAATTTTGTACTTAAAATTTGCTTTTGAATTTCTTTTTTTTTGTTTTGCAAACTGTTGTTGTATTTTATCAAAACAAAAATTGGTTTGTTTTAACAAAATTTTTTAAATTTTTAAGTATTTAATTTGTGCACTGACTGCGGATCAATAAATTCAGCCGTTTTATATACCTATTTCCTCCTCCCAACAATATGATTGAAAAGTTCGTAAAAACGCCTGGCAAAAAATTGCGTTTTCTTTTGAAAAATTATAGAGTTATACGAGCTTTAAAACAAGGTACTTTTTACTCTGTTAAATAGTTACTGAAGTACAACTAAACTTTGTATAGGGAATCCCCAATGTACATAGAGTATCATTTGGAAAGTGTTTTTTGATGTAGCTTACACAGGAAAAAAATAAGGTTTTTGTACAGAAATTTTCGAATTTAGCTAATAACGAGTTTATAAATTACGTAGCTATTATTGAGTCAAGTAGCTATTTAAATACTACTAAACTAGTTATGGGAGATGCCCAAAAATTCGTTGGGATTATAAACATATTCCCAGCGAATTTTTGGTGTAGATTGCCTAGGAATAAAGGTAGGTTTTCATACAAAAATTTGCAATTTTTGCAAATAACGAGTTTTAGAAAAGGTATTTTAGAAATATCTGCGCTAAGAAACGCAAAGTTATGTAAGATAAGCGGTAACTTGAGTTGATATGTTAGAAAACTCACAGCAATTTTCTTACATATTTTTGTGTTGAATCTATTCCTCTAAATGCAACGCATTCATCGCTAATTTTCATTAGGAAAATTGCGTTGAGTAAACTCAAGTTACCGCTTACCTTATAATTTTGCCAAAATTTCTCGGCCCGGGTAGACTCTTAAGCATGTGTCCTGCGGTTTCTTACATCAGCGTACTAAGTACGTTAGGTTTTGTTAGTTGATGGACTGATTGAACCTATCATAGAATAATATTCAACTGTAAACATTGCTATAACCAGAGATTAAATATTAGACGACGAACAAATATGAAAAGTAATGTTTCGAACAAACAAGAATAAGCAAAAAAATGAATCGATTAAAGTTAACAAATACAGCTTACCATTTTATTGTTTCAAGCCAAATTCGGTAAAATAGGCTATAACAGACAAATGTTGTCATTTTTGATTCAAAGGATTTAATTATGGGGCGAAAACTGCTTAACGTTTTAATTGCACTTTTGTTGCTTCAGTTATCGCACTCGACTTGGGGTGAGTTTTGAGTTAAAACTTGTGTGCACTTCATTGCTAAGATGCATTAGCAATATTGGTTTCCAATGGAGAAATAATGCAATTTGAACACTTTTGTCCCACTGAGTCACAGTTTTAGAAACTTCACTATGAAGTTTGTTCGTAATAATTTTTTTGTAATTCGAATGTTTTATACAAAAGGGCACTGCCCACTTCCCTCCCTTTGTGTGTGCCGTAATGATCACTAGAAATGTAGCGTATAGTCGGTGGTTCAGAGGGATTAAAAGATTTACAAATTACAAAGATCAGCTTCAATGTCAAAATTTCCTACTTCCCGGGTATAGGTATACGCGCAAAGAATTTTTTAAAATTGAATTTGGTGTTGAGTAAGTTGAAGGAATGTCAGATCAATGCAAAGATGAGCAAAATATCACAGTATTTAAGCGTTGATCTTCAAAAATTTTAGCGTTTCAAATCTTAGATCTTGCATCACTGCAGTTTTTCTTAGAGTATGTATTACTCAATTTTCCGCTTCTAAGATTTGATCAAAGATAATTTTGTCGTCCCTAAGCATTGATCTACCATAATGTATACGTTACATAGAGCATTTTTTATTCAAATCAACACTTAAAATTTAGCGATGATTTCCCATAATTTCAGTGCTTCCCTGCAGGTACATATAGGAGTTTTTCAGCCCTAAAAAGGTAAATTTTGCATCAAAATTTTTGAAGATCATTTTGACGTACTTGTCACTTTCTGTAAATTACAGTCTGTATTTTCTTAATCAAATACGTCATATATATGCAAATTTATGCACATTTTTCCTCGCCTAAAGTTTTTTACATGTACATGTAGTTGTTGAGACAGACTGCTTTTATGATGCACATCAGGAGTAACTGTCTTATTTTCATATCTGCTATTGCAAGATCATTGCTAAGTAATTGTGCTCACTCTACTAGAAATCACAGTCTACGGTCTGGATAGTCTGATCAGTACCCCATCCGGAGTCTGCACGGTCAGATCAGGGCAGTACTTACGGTCTGGACAGTCTGATCAGAGCCCCGCTCATAGTCTGGGTAGTGTGATCAGAGTGGGGTACAGAATCTGGATAATTGTATGGTATAGTCTGCATAGTCTTAACAGAGCTCCTTCCAGAGTCTATACGGTCTGATCAGAAACCTTTCCAGAGTCTGGAAAGTCTGATCAGAACCAAGAGTTCCAACTGAATAAACAGCCAGTCCACCTAAGAAAGAAGATATAGTTAAACCCCCAATTTTACTTGGTGTATCTCAAAGACCACGAGACCACGCCAAAGACGAAGTTTCGATAAACGTTGTTGAGCTGAAGTCATTTTTTGTCTTCACTAATATTTTTTTTACTGAACTCATATACCAAATCCATGAAAAGACGTATAAATTTCTGGAAATAATATATATCAATGTTTACTGCTACTTCAACAGTTAGAAGTGTCAGCCAGGGTACCACCAATGCACAACCGAAGTGGGTCCGGCACCCCCAGTGCCTGACTGAAGTGGGTCTGGCACCCTAGTGCAGGTCTCAAGTCTGTCTGATCAGAGCCAACTTTGGTCTGAATCGGCTGATCATAGCCAATTTTGGTCTGGATAGTCTGATCAGACCTGGCGTTGGCCTCGCACCTCATCCTTGGATAACGAATAGCCTCCCCACCATCCCTATTTCTAACCCCTTATTCCCAAACGTCTTAGTGATCATATATTGCTTAACCGCACCCCCTCACCTTTATAATATCCACGCTCCTCATCTTTTAAGGTGCCTACCTATCTTAAAATCGAAAACAACGAAATGATTTTTTTTATTTGTACAAATCGAATTTGACGACAGCTACGACAGCTACACGCTCCAATCCGATCCAGTTCGTGTGTGGAATCTCTTTTCCCACTTTTCCCGTGTAAAGTATGCCACCTTCCTCGCTGACCCTGCAGGTAGCGCTGCAAGTTGAAAATTATAATTTTGGCCAAGGTTAGAGCTTGCTTGAAATAAATATCGTGGAAAACTCTGAGGTCTATTTATATTATGTTTTGTGTGCGGAATGGAGTGAGGGTGATAAAAGGATTGAGGTGGGGCGAAAGGAATGAGGTGGGGATTGGTGGGTGGGGATGTTGAAAATAGATATTTGAGTATAGGGATATTTATTTATGCATTTGATTGCGATTTGGGCAGTCTCAGACAATTATTTCCTATAAATGACAGCGGCCATTTTGAAATCCTCAAACATGGCAGATTTTCAAAAGTTTCTCTATATTTTTGCACTGTAATTTTTCGTGAACATCAAGCGGACCTGAAGTGAACTGTAATGTTTCTGCACTGTATTGTTTCGTGAACATCATGCTATATAGTTAGCTCTGGATCATACAAATTGACGTTAGTGATGTGCAGACAGGAAGTAGTCGCGTTTTAAACTGCACAGTCTGAAAATCCAATTGGCACATGGAAAACTATGGTCCTGTAATGCTTATAATTGTTATTCAATGTTACAGCATTGCAAAGCTCTGAGGCAAAACTACGGGTCACTCTTAAAGTTAAGCACATCAAAAATAGCGTTTAAGATAGTGTTTGTGTTTCGTTATTAACGCATACAACTTGCATCTTCTGAGGTAGCGTAATGTCATTATTATCGATTCAATCGTGAACGCTTTCAACGATAATATTCTGAGATTTTTTTTGATGCTATTCAAAGTTGAATATCTGTCGATTTTGCTTCAGTTTTAGTGAAATGCAAGCTATTAATTTCATTTGTGTTCTATCAATAAAATTAACTCACAAAATTTTTTCACAAAATATTTGTATATCTAAGAAAACACTGATTCTATCATGCAAGCATCCTCATTTTCGCTTTTTTCGGTCTCAAATTTCATCAATAGCTGTTTCGGCAGACTCGAGCGCTTTTCCTCATTGTTCTCTCTTTTTTGGTATTCACAATTTAAAATATATATTTCAAAAATTTTTGTTGATTTTGAATTAAATCTTTTTTCCAATGGAAATTAAGCTAATGTTTTAAAAAAATTTGGCTTCAGAAAACTAGAGAAATTTTGAGTTTTATGATGTAAAGAGCGTTTTTCTTTTTTTACTTTTTTGTAACGGGTCGCTTTTATGGTTCACGTTTGTTTTTCTAGTCTGCAAAGCTGGCATTCTAATCTTTAGAACCCTGAAAAAGTTGTTTGTGCTCAAAACCCAAAATTCTGTACTGCTGACATTTTTTAATTGAATTTAAGTTAGATCAAGAATTATCCTGTTCAAAAGCAAATATCATCGACTTTGCGCATTAGTCAAAAATCATTGAATTTTTTTTTGTTTATTTTACACAATTTCAGCAATTATAAGTGATGAGCTCAGTGATGAGCTCTGATCATACATATTGAAAATCTTTTCAAAATTGATGGAGTTTTTCCTGCTTAGAACTTGATCTTAAGTACTTTTTCGTCTTTTAATTGTTTATGCTGCGTTAGAAGACGCAACCAAATTTGAAAGTTACTAAACATTTTGCATACTGTATCCTTGAAGTAAGCTTCAAAGTAAGCTCAGAAACGGTTGGTTAACCAAGATGATATCAGGAAAATTGTGCCGATGGAAATTGGAAACAAGTTTTCCATTAGGACGTAGAAATGTACAATAAAACTTCCGCTTCAGTAAAAATCGAATATTTGATAACATTAAAGCGAATAATAGATAAACAAAATGAGCAAAATTAGGGTCAAACTTAGAAGCTATTTTTCCCAAATTGGTTCCCCAGTTTTTGTTGAACTGAGAAGCTTTCAATTTGGAAACTAGGTGACAAGTCTTGCAGTACAAATTTTCTGTATACATGTCTTTATGCATTGAATATATCGGTAATCAGCAATTGTGTCTAACTTAATGCGCGCTTTTGAGCATGGAGAAATGATTTCGAGCTTTATGAATTGCTCATGGGATAGTGATTTTTAATAATAAACCATATAGGGCTTAGGTAATTAGACCAATCTGTTCACCAAAAGGGGACAAAAAAATATACAAATAAATATTTTTGTGTAAGTCGGGAATCATCAAAACACAAACAGGACGTAATCACAACAGATCCACATGATACCCCAATGTAAACAATTGACAATATCGGGGAATATCCAATAAGAAACATTCATTGAGATAAATTGCAGGACAAATGCATATAAGATCAAGAAGAACTGAAAATCCGTGTTTTAAATCTTTGAATCTGTTCACTATAAATTGTTTTTAAAAAATTTTCGTCACCTTAGCCGTCGTAAAAATTTCCTTTAAGGTATTCAGGAGAGTTTCAACAAGTCAACAAGGACGAATCAATCAGAAAGAAATAATAGTCAGCTGGCAATAGACACCTGTGAATAGACACATGTTCAAAATAGACGCAGAATGGAGGGATTTCTCGAAAACCAGCTGAAATTTAAAATAATCGGACATGTGATATATTTTGAGTAAAAGAAGATTCGATATAGAGAACCAATGAAATACTTCCCTGAAATCTCATTCACATGTCCTCCACTTGGAACTGAAAAGTTTTCGGGACAGATATGCCGTGAAGCTTGCCGGGATTTGTAAAATGTTTGTCCGGTAATATCTTACGGTTCTCCGAATAAAAACCGGGAGAAAAAGGAAGTGAGAGCAAAAAAACATGGGGATGGAAAAAAACCGGCAGGATTCCCTGGACCGCCGTCGGCCATTGATAACCAGCCGTATCTGTATATTTGATAGCGTTTATTTCCATTTTAAAAATTTTGTTTTTAGAGTATCAGAAAGATGCTAAAGAGGCAGAATGGAAGGATTATCAAAAAAAATGATACACTTTTGTAAAAAGACGCATACGGGAGGTTTTTTTCAAAAAAATTAATAGACACCAGAAAAAAGGCAAAAAATGGGGGATTTTTTCAGGAAAAGAAACAAAAACACCTGTAAAAAGACGCAGAAAGGAAGGCTTTTTTTGCAAAATTGATGAGCACTGTAAAAAGACGCAAATTAGAAAGATTTTTCATTTAAAATGATAGACATTTGTAAGTAAACTCAGACTGGATTTTTCAACAGACAAACAAATTTTTTTTTTCAACAAACAAACAAAACTTAAACAAAATTATTCAAAATATCAATTCTTAGCCAGTTTAATTAATTTTTTCAGAAAAGTCCCTCAAAATGCATATAATGGGCAATTATGCTTGATTTAAAAAATTTATTGACCAATTTAGGGCCAGCCTTTGAAAAAGTCAATGCGTAGCTCTACACTCTCAAAAGATTTGTGCATTTTCTTATTATAATTTTCTAGAAAATTGACATGATAGGTTAGTTTTGGCGCCAATTTATTATTCTATTTCTAATATCTGATCTTTTTGTAGTCAAGTGTCGGCAGCCGATGTGATTGCAATCGATAAAGAATTATTAAATTTTTTTAAAAAATCGTTTTAAAAATTTTGAGATAGAATTTGTTGTTAATTGCGCTATTTTGGTCCGCGATGAGCTCTGATCATACCTTTTTAAATTTGTTTTCAAAATTGATGGAGTTTTTCCTGCTTAGAAGATGTTCCTAATTAGTTTTTTTGTCTTTAAAGTGTTTATCCTGCGGTAAAAGATGCAACTTGATTTGAAAAATACTTAAATTTTCACATGCTGTATCTTTGAAGTAAGGTTCGAAGTAAACTCAGAAACGGTTAATCACGAGGATATCATAAAAATTCGGCTGATGGAAAATGGAAATAAATTTTCCATCACGACGTACAAGTGTACCTTAAAACTTCCTCTTCAGTAGAAAGCGATTATTAGATAACAATCAAAATGAGCAAAATAAGGGGACAAGCTTCATAGCTGTTTTTCGGAAAGGTTGTTTCACAGTTTTTGTGGAATTGAGAAACTTTTAATTTGGGAATTATGTGACAAGCATTGTAGTACGAATTCTCAGTATTCATGTCTTTTTGCATTGAAAATATCTGTAACCAGCAATTATGTCTAATTTAATGCGCGCTTTTGAGCATGGAGAAATGACTTCGAGCTTTAAGAATTGCGCGTGTAAAAGTTCTTTATGATAATATGCCATATAGAGCCCAGCTAAATTGACCAATCTGTTCACCAAAGCGGACAAAGAATATAAAAATAAATATTTTTGTGTTGGTTGGAAATCATCAAAACACAACCAGGACGGAATCAGAACAGAGACCCAAATGACATACCAAAGCAAACAAATCACAACACGAGGGAATATCCAAAAGAATACATTCAACGAGATAAATTGCATATAAGTGACCAATGCATATAAGATCAGGGAGAAATGAAAACCCTTGTTTTAAATCTTTGAGTCTCTTCTCCACAAATTGTTTTGAAAAAAGTTTTCATCACCCTAGACGTAACAAAGTTTACTTTAAGGTATTCATGAGAGTGTCAACGTCTCATAAGTCTTTTGCCAAAAATACCAAGGACACTTTGGATTCACTTAGTGGGAATCATTCAGCAATAAATAATAGTTAGCTGGCAATAGACACCTGTGAATAGACATATGTAAAAATTAGAAACAAAATGAATTGAGTTCTTTAGAAACAACTGAAGTTTAAAAAAATCGCACATGTGATACATTTCTATTAAGAAAATATTTCAAGATAGAGAACCAATAAAACAATCTCCTGAAATCTTATTCACATATCCCGGGTTTTTTCGCCACCTACATCTGAAAAGTTTCCGAGACAGATATGCCGTTAACGTTGCCGGGCTTTGTAAATTGACTATAAGGTAATCACTTACGTTTTCACGGATAAAAATAGGGATAAAAAGGAAGCAAAAGCAAAAAACAGGAGGATGAAAAAGAGGAAAAGAATCCGACAGGATTCCTTGGACCACTGTCGGCCATTGTTAACCAGCCTCATCTGTATATATTATAATTTTTATTTCCATTTTAAACATTTCGTTTTCCTTTTAGAGTATCAGAAAGATGCATAATGGTAAAAAGGCTGAATTGGAGAGATTATCAAGAAAAAACTGATAGGCATTTGTAAAAAGACGCATAAGGAAAGTTTTTTCTGGAAAAATTAATAGATACCAGTAGAGGGACGCAAATTGGTGGGATTTTTCAGAAAATGAAATAAAAACACCTATAAAAGACGCAGAAATGAAAGATTTTTCAACGAAATTGATAGATCTCTGTAAAAAGACGCAGAACAAAAAAAATTTTAAATTAAAAGATAGACATCTGTAAATAGACGAAGATTGGATTTTTCTGCAACTGTTGATAATCAACGGCATTTGGACGCAAAATGGAGGATTTTTTCTATACTAAAGGATAAACATTTGTAAATAGACTTCAAAATGTTGCCCTCTTCCTTTCTCTTATTCATGCAAAATGACCAAAACGGCCAGCAAATCAGCCATTTTCTTAGCCAGTGTAATTGACTTTTTTCTGAAAAATCTCTCAAAAAATGGTTTGGGAGTGTGTGGTGATTTCAATCCCGTTTTGAGATTTACAATTCAAAACAACTAAGGTATTTGTGGTAAATTTGAGACCTAAATTAATATACAACTAAACCACTTTTAAATTGAGGCGCAATTGCGTATTACATGTACATTCAGTGCAAAAAGCGGTTACATTCAGCACTGAATCGGTTTATTCTGAGAGCAAAAAAAAATCTTCTAAATCGAGCAGAATTGTGATACATAGCGCGCGATAAATAGGGTACACAGCTTGTATCTCGATTTTGCAGCCAAAACTCGGACACTTTTGCAAACACTGGTTGCGCAATTTCTTTCAATTTCGGCCGATTTTGATAAAGTTTCAAATTTTCGCAATATTGTTGAACTTTCAATTTATTAATATTGGAAAATTGAACAGGAGATACACAGATAGACCAGATTTGCCCGTGACGGTTTGGTTATTCCACTGCGCAAGATCTTGCAGCTGATTTTTTCACCAACTTAAACGTATCCTAAATTTCTGATTGTTATGTCCACTTTATAAAGCTAAGTCCGCTATACGCAGTGGTAGATGATACAATTTTTAAGGAGATAACCGGTTGCAATACCGGAGATATGTCAAGCGTTGAAACGGGATGAATGCAACGCTTAGAAACACTAAAAATATGTAAGATCTACGCTTTGGAGCAGAAAACCAAGTACGCCTTACACATTGATTCATCCGGTGACGACAACTAAAAGGACAGACTCTCCTTTTTTGTTTCATTAATTAAATTTTTTGTTAGTCGCACTTGGTTTTTAAAAACTCGCGGGAACATATTTTTTAAAAAAATTATAATGAAGCAAATTCGATCAACTCTGCTTTTTTAAATAAGGATAAAGGATATTTGTGACAGGGCTTTTGTCAAGGTATTCAGTAAAGCACTTTTTGTTGTTGCTTCTTTTTTCACAATGAGTTTGGGAAAAACTTTAAGATGTCTCAAGCATATTCATAGGAAACAAATTCTAATGCCTGATTTTATTACCACGTTAACATCAGTGCTTGGCGGGTCTTTCTACAATCCTAATATCATTAATGAACTTGATTATGATACTTGATTATGATACTTAACTGTAATCATATCTTGAACCATTAATTTATCCATCTGATTCCAAGACACCCCAGGTACGGCTAATCGTTGTCAAGCTAGCTCTTTCCCAAACCGAGGTTTGGCGCTAAATTTTTGTAAGAAATGTGGTAAAATGTGGTGAAAAAAATTCACCGCGTATTTCTTACATCTTTTGGCGGTGAATGCGGTGAATCACGGTGAATTCAAAATTTTAACCGCGCTCTCAGTATTCTTACGAAAATGAAGTTTCCTTGCACGGGTTTGAACCTCTTACCTCCTGCAGGACGTCAACTTCCAATTCCACTGCGCCATCTTTCACGTACTTTTTTTTATTTCTAGTGAATTTAAATCAGATTCAGTAAACGTTGAAAAGAAAATGTGGTGAAATTTTGTATGAAATTCGGTTAAAATCGCTGTGAATTTTTATACATGCATTGAAATGCGGTGAATTGTTTTTACAAGCGGAATTCAGAGCAAAATTAACCGCATTTTTTTTGAGCAAGACTTCACTCGGCTATATTTAGAGTTATTCGGTTTTTTCAAAGTAAATTTAATCTGCTGTTACCCATTTGATCACTAAAATTTCTTACAGTTAACCAATTTGTAATTGCGACACAATTCAAGCCTTTTCCCGCAGATAATCAGCATAAAGCGTCTGAAAATGCTTATACCCAGTATTGATCACATTCTCTGACCCGGGCCAAACGTCCGCCATAAATTCTATTCGTTTTGTAGTAAGAGTGGGGGGGGGGGCTATTTGTCTATGGAGAGTAAATTGATAGAAAAGTTAGGGAGTAATTTGGTCTCGGGGCAAAATGATGAAAAGTCTACATTGGGAGGACTTTTGAGAAATTACCCCGTGACCAAAATTGCGATTTAAGAGTCGGCGGCATTGGGCTGCATTGGGAGGAGTTTTGAGGAATTAACCCCGGCCAAAAGTACAATGTACGAATGCGTGCGATGCAGTGAGCTGCAACGGCAGGGATTTGAAGATTAACATCGCCTGGCCAAAATTGCGATGTAATAACCGGCCCATGGGCTGCAAGTGGAGGACGTTCTAGGAAATTCTAACTGACCAAAATTGCGAAGTAAGGTTGGGCTGCACTCCCTAGTCGAGATCTAGAGTCATGAAATTGTCGTTCTTGACCGAAACTGTCCATGAAATACAGTGCTTGACAGAAATGGGCTATGGAAAGATTTTATATTGACTTTGGCGAGAGCCTCGAACGTGTATCGACCCAAACATTGTCAATCTAGACAGTAAATTGACCGATAACGCACTTCTCAGACAATATATTGAAAATTAGTTAATATATCGACCATGTATTTTAGCGATTTAACATTTATTGACTTTGCAAGGTCGTGATTAGGCCCCCCAGGTTCACAACCTTTGAACAAATGTTGGAATCAGAAGGATGTTTAAAGAAGGCGAGGATTTTACCATTATTAAGCGAGAATGAGGGTTCAAAGCAAACTCCACTCCAAATTAACGGGCAAAAGATTGTAAAGTGTAATTTTTAAAAAGCTTCACACTTTATGTACTCTTTACTTCCTTTACTCCACTTTTATTACACTTTTACAATTACACCTAAAACACAATCTTTTCCCAGTGAAACGAAACTTTATTTATGCCTCTTTGCGAGTTATGCATCTTGAAATCTGTCACAAAATTTGAGACATCTTGCCAAAGAACTTGAATTACGAACATTTCATGCTAAATCTTGATACGATATTATGACTTTTGTGGTCCTACCTAATTTTTGTAGTTCCACTTTGATTTGCTTTTTAAGCACTGGGTAAAAAATGTCTTGGAAACGCGAAAGGTGGCACGTTAAAGAGTTTTTGAAGTTCAGAGTTTTTGTTGCCACGGAATGTGCTTTTAAAAAATATGCAATTGTTGCGCTTAACTTTGTTGCAATTGTTGCGCGACGATTTGGCACACTAGTACGACTTGTATTCAACATTACAGTCAACAAAAACCAAAAAATTCCCAGCGTTGATATAAACTATTTGCTTGGACTGAGTTGCCAAACTAATATGAAAGTGCATGTCTTTTCGAGGACTGTATCATGTATAATATTAAAGTGCCTGTCTTTTCCATAAATAAATACGTATTTTTCACTAAATCAAACTCTGTGCAGAACTTATTGTTCTCAGACATCTTGTTTCACTATGGACAAATGGCATTAATCGGTTCCTCTTTGCAGTTATTGGATGGTAATGTTTTGCATTTTTCTAAATCTTGTCAATGACGGTTATCATGCATGATGACCGTCGTGTTCTCCATTGAGCTGTTTGCGTGAATTGCAAATAATATTCACGGAGGATCCGGTGCTCCAAAATTATCAATTTTCTATGAACAGTATCTGTTGAAAGTTATAACAATTTAGGTGTTTGCCTGTAAAAAGCTCCCCCCCCCCAGAATGGAAACTATGCAGCGGTCAACTTATTCTAAGATACTCTACTTGACTAGTTGTCAAGTTTCAATTGATTTGAGAAAGAAGATCTAAAGCCTAAATATTCAGCCACGTGTTCCCAAATTTCTCGAGATTTTAGTGATCTCTTTGATTTTGTGGCTCTTCCCATTACTAGAAGAGCTGCAATGTGATATGTTGTTATACGTTGATGCTTTGACATGAAATCTTTCAAATAAAAGTAACGCTTATGTTGACAATCAATATTTTTCCCATTAAAAAACGTATCTATGGCAAGAATTTTAAAAGATTAATCTTAGAATATTTTGGTAAGACAGTGTTTTATCTTGCAAGAGTCTTAAAAGTTCCTACAAGATCTTGCACTATATACTTCAAGTTCTGGCCTTAGGTGTTTTATGTTAATTTTGGTTTCTGTTTCAGATTAGTTCTGACAAAACCAAAACATGAACACATACTTCGGAAAGGCTTTGTATATAATTGCTAATATTTTTATTCCCTAAAGTTGAAACTTCCCTGAATCATTTTTGGGAAATCTGGCTTTTTTAAGCTTCATTTCTAGAGGAATTGTAAAATGGTGCTCTTTGACTAACTGAAAATTCTGTATTACAATTATGTTGCACGTTGTCTGGTGATTTTGCATTGTTCGCTAAACAAACAAGTGAAAACCGTTTTGTCACAAGAAATTGTAATAAGGTGAAAAAAGCGTGCACTTCTAGAGCTCAAGATTTGCATGAAGACATATATTACAGCATTAAACAATAAACATCGTAGTTTGAATTGAAGGCAATTGAGAAGAAAAAAAATAGATGGATATGGAACGTAGCCCAAGTTTCCATTGAAATTTGGGTGTAAATTAGATATCAATTTTGCATCTGCAACATTCGAAACTGAAGTCTTGCTATGAAAAATTGATCAATTAAATTGTCTTTTTAGGGGTGAAGAAATCATTTATAACTCTTCATAAATCAGATTCTGATCGACAGTCTCTGGATTTCATTCTGCCCGATCCAGCAGACGAGCTGGGTGCTCAATGTCTTCAACACAGGTTAGTTATCGATTGGACAAAGATAAATATATGAGACCAATTTGGATCCATTACTTTGAACTCAAGGGCTTGTTGCATCGGTACTGCTTCGGTTGAGTTTTTCGTGATCACTTTTTCTCTCTTTTTTATTTGACATCTAGTAAATTTGTGAATGCTTTCACTTGAATAATTTCCCCCCAACTTGAGATTTTTTTCAAAATGAAATACAACTTAAGAAATGCAATTTTCGACGAGAGTGGTGCAAAGAAATTAGAGAATGTAGGCACACAAAGCGAACCACAAAATCCTGAAACCAGCGAAGACATGCATACGGGTTTGACCCAGGAGTTACAAAATGTATGCGTTAAAGAGTTTTTTCACGTAGCTCCAGGCACAATTCTTTTTCTGCCAGATACCGCATATAAACTCTACAGAGTTCAAGTACTTGAAAACTGCGATCAGTACACCAAGATAAGATATTTTGGTTGGGGGTCAGTGCACGACGCTTGGTTCAATTCCAAATCAATTTGGGCGTATTCAAAATACAAAGAGCAGTTGTGCAGCCGTCGAAAAATTAACACAGACCTCTCAAACAAAATAGACAATCTATTGATCTCCTGTGATTCGCCTGATTCCAGTCAGTTGAATAACTCATTTTTTGAACGTGTTGTTATCTCAATAAAGTCCGAGAGTAACAAATTGCCAGAAGTGTTGACAATATTGAGTTCGTACGTGCCAACCTGTCGCTTTGTTCCTATCAAATTCAGAGCAAGATGTTCTCAATTGATATCAGGTATTCTTCTTGAATGTGTTGAGGCTCCAGACAACGAGACAAATTGGCAAAAATTTTTGCGGTTTCAAAATGCGCTCTACGTGCTTGTAACCGCGGAGGCAAAAAGCAAAAGCGCAATCAAGACCAGCGTCTCGCAGAACGTTATGATCGTTGGAACGCCGGTGAATATGGGAAGAGAACTAACAGCATTGATGAAATATCGGTCCGAGCGAAAACGTTGTACCTACAAGGCCAATTTGGCCGAGCTGCTAAAGTTTTAGCTTCTGAAGGTCTTGCACCCGATAACAAATCTACATTCAAAGCACTGGAAGAGTTACAGCCGAAAAAACCTTTACCTGATGTCAGTTTACCTGACGATACTTCATCTACTGCGTTCCAATCTAGTGAAAACGTAGTTTATGAACAACTGAAGACATTCAGTAAGCACACTGCAGCCGGTCCCTATAAGATGTTTCCAGAACATCTTCAGCAGGCAGTAGACTGCACTGCACCTGATCGGTCTGAGTTTGCCCTGAAAGTGATAACAAAGTTTGTAAACTTTGGTAGCAGGGGACTCTTTCCTGCTTTTATTTCCAAAGCACTCTGCTGCGCTTCACTCACGGCCTTCTCCAAAAAGAAAGGTTGGGTGCGTCCGATAGCAATCGGCGAAGTCTTTCGACGCCTCATAGCAAAATGCTTGGTAAGTGAAGCTAAATCAGGAGCAATTGAGCTATTTGATAGTTTGCAATTGGGAGTCGGCATTAGTGGAGCCGCTGAGCCAATCATTCATTCGTCAAAAATTACATACGATAACATAGTTAGTGCTCAGACGGACGAAGGCGTGCTTCAAATTGATTTCCAAAACGCTTTTAACTCAGTCAAGCGTTCACAAGTATTATAAGCAACTTATGAATTTATTCCTGGAATTGCCGCCTTCACCATTTTTGCTACTCCCAGCACACACCACTCTTTTGCAACAATGCAATCATTCAAAGTGAATCGGGTGTGCAGGGTGGTCCGCTGGGTTCGTTACTGTTCTCGTTGACGTTATGGCCAATACAGAAGATCAAGACTTCAGTTCCGGGTTTGTTACAGCACACTTGGTACTTAGATGATGGGTTTATTGCTGGGTCTGAAGACCAGATCAAAAAAACGCTTGAAATCCTAGCCAATGAATGCCCTGATAGAGGCCTAATCTTGAGAAAAGACAAATGTGAGCTGTGGTCAATTAAAGATTTACCCTCCGTTGATCAGGCAGAAAAAAGAAATTTGGGAAACGGTTTTGAAGTTCTGGATGCTGCAGCTGGTTCAAAAGACTTTGTCGCTTCTTGTTTGAAGAGGAGAGTTCCAAAAATTTTATCTATGCTGGACAATTTACATCACATCAACGATCCTCAATGTGCATTGGGTATCCTTCGTTACTGTTTGGGAACTCCGAAACTAGTATACTCTTTACGAACTAACACTCCATCAAATGAGATGCTCGAAGTCTTGAAAAGTTTCGATGACGGCCAAAAAGAAGTGTTGGGTCAAATTGTTGGCTCAATTATTGATGATGACGCATGGAAACAGTCTTCCTTACCTATCGGTTTGTCGGAACTAGGCATCAGACAGTCACAGGAGCAAAATAAAAGTGCGTTTGTGGGCTCAATTTTAGCCTCAGACGAGCTGGTCAACAAAATAACAAGTAGAAGTCCCTCGGAAAGTGACACTTTTAAAGAGTTACAGCAGAGTTTGGAACCGTTCAATCTACTTTCGCACACACAAAAGAAGAACCAAGAAGCACTTGATAAACAAAAACTTGCTGCCCTAATAAGAAATCAAACGTCAACCAGGGAAAGAGCAAGACTCCAATCACTATGACTGCCTCATTTCGGCGCGTGGCTTGCCGCGCCTCCAATTCCCGATATAGGTCTACACCTTTCGGCTAAGGAATTTCAATTCAGTGTCAAGTACAGGCTCGGAATCGCGGTTTATGAACAAAAAAGAAAATGTTTTTATTGCAAGTCAGGTATATTGGACACATTTGGTGACCATGCAGTTGGCTGCCATGGATGCTATTGCAAGGCACGATAGAATTCTTGATCGTATAGCTTCCGCCTGTTCAGCAGCTAATTTGTCTCCAGTAATTGAAAAACGCAATCTCATTGCGGAAAACAACTGACGCCCAGGAGACGTCTATCTGCCTTTTTGGAAATCGGGCCAATCTGCTGCTCTAGACATAACAGTGACTTCCTCTCAGCAACCAAACATTATTTCTCATGCGGCAGAGAAGTCTGGCTATGCAATTGAAGCTCTTGAAGATCGAAAATATGCTCAGTATGAAAATAGCTGTGCTCAACAAGGAATTTTGTTCGTCCCTCTGACAATCGAAGTTTTGGGCGGTCTGTCGAGGACTCTGAAGAAGGCCTTACTTCGCATGTCGTTGTCAGCTGATTGCAAAAATTATCAGTCAGTGGGACAATCCATTGCCTTCGACAGAGCAGTTCAGTCACTTTCTGTTGTCATCATACGAGGATCAGCTAATATGCTGTTGTCGCGAGCCCCATAGTTGAACGCAGCAAATAGTTGAACTTGTCCGATTATCATCAACCCGATTGTGTGGGACGCAATGTGAAGATAACTTTTCCTAGATGCTTCTGCTGAGCTGAATCAATCTGTTGATGAATTAGAAACAAGCCCGAATTCTTATTGAACTCACCCAATGAGAGCGGAGTCTTTTCGTAAGCAATGTCATCCAACAGTAGGGTACTTGAGCTCAGTTCATTAATGCGAGGAAATTAAAAAAAAGAATTAAAAGGCTGAGGGAGAGAGGAAGAAACGTCAGAGATCGGAGAAATCATTAAGATTGGCAATAAGAAATAATCAGCAAACAATAAAATTTTAGATCAATATAAACCAAGATTATTTGATAATGGAGACCACGCAGATTGCAAGAATTCATATTTTTTATTGCCATAAAAAATATGTTCTTTCCTACAAAATACTACCTCTGATTACTTTTTTAAAATAAAAGTGGTTAACATTATTATGGTGATAAACGGTTAAACAGTTTCATGAATCACATATCAGCAGCTCATCTCATTTAACAACTCTTGCTCTGAAACTTTTACGTAAACACCACATTTGTTTTTGTTCTCTTTTTGTTCAGCCAAGAAAAAAACTCATGATTCGAGGAAATAAGTTATAGGTTACCAGCTTTTTGTTTATTCCAAGACTTACAAAGAAAATACTATGTAAATTTTTACCATCACCTGGAATAAAATCGCATACATTGCATTTTCTTTTTTTTCTAAATTGTCCATATTCAATGGTCTCTAAGCAAGTGGATTATTTCATTCACCTTTAAAAACATATAACTAAAGTGTGAGAGCAAATTTATCACGAGTGCGAAATAAATGAAAACTTCATTAGAGTGTATGTAAATATGGAAGGTCTGAGACTTGATTTTCTCCTATTATCATTGTTATATGGATACGATCATTAGTTCATTTATTTCAATGTCATACATATTTGAGTTTATTTTAAATTTACTGCAAAATTGTTTCCACCTAGACAGTTGATCATTTCCGTTCATCATATAAGACACTCAGAGTGCAGTAGAATTGTTTATTCATGTTATCAACCAACCCTCCCCGGGCCGAGGTGTCAACGCTAAAAAACGCATAATTATGTAAGATTGGCGTTGAATGCGTTGAATTTATGTAAGATCTACGCCTGAGCGTAGATCTTACATAAAGTCAACGCATTCAACGCTAATCTTACATAATTTTGGGTTGAATTTTGGCGTAGATCTTACATATTAAGCGCTGAATTTTAGCGTAGATCTTACATATTTAGCGTTGAATTTAGCGTTGATCTTACATAAATTCAACGCATTCAACGCCAATCTTACATAATTTTGCGTTGAAATTTGGCGTAGATCTTACATATTTAGCGTTGAAATTTAGCGTTGATCTTACATGAATTCAACGCATTCAACGCTAATCTTACATAATTTTGCGTTGAATTTTGGCGTAGATCTTAAATATTTAGCGTTAAAATTTAGCGTTGATCTTAAATGAATTCATTGCATTCAACGCTAATCTTACATAGTTTTGCGTTGAATTTTGACGTAGATCTTACATATTTAGCGTTGAAATTTAGCGTTGATCTTACATGAATTCAACGCATTGAAAGCTAATCTTACATAAATTTGCGTTGAATTTTGGCTTAGATCTTACATATCTAGCGTTGAATTTTAGCGTAGATCTTACATATTTAGCGTTGAATTTAGCGTTGATCTTACATAAATTCAACGTATTCAACACTAACTTTACATATTTTTGCGTTGAATTTTGGCGTAGATCTTATATAATAAGCGTTGAATTTTAGCGTAGATCTTACATAAAGTCAACGCATTGAACGCTAATCTTACATAATTTTGGGTTGAATTTTGGCGTAGATCTTACATATTAAGCGCTGAATTTTAGCGTAGATCTTCCAAATTTAGCGTTGAATTTAGCGTTGATCTTACATAAATTCAACGCATTCAACGCCAATCTTACATAATTTTGCGTTGAATTTTGGCGTAGATCTTACATATTTAGCGTTGAAATTTAGCGTTGATCTTACATGAATTCAACGCATTCAACGCTAATCTTACATAATTTTGCGTTGAATTTTGGCGTAGATCTTAAATATTTAGCGTTAAAATTTAGCGTTGATCTTAAATGAATTCAACGCATTCAACGCTAATCTTACATAGTTTTGCGTTGAATTTTGGCGTAGATCTTACATATTTAGCGTTGAAATTTAGCGTTGATCTTACATGAATTCAACGCATTGAATGCTAATCTTACATAATTTTGCGTTGAATTTTGGCGTAGATCTTACATATCTCGCGTTGAATTTTAGCGTAGATCTTACATATTTAGCGTTGAAATTAGCGTTGATCTTACATGAATTCAACGCATTCAACGCTAATCTTACATAAATTTGCGTTGAATTTTGGCGTAGATCTTACATATCTAGCGTTGAATTTTAGCGTAGATCTTACATATTTAGCGTTGAATTTAGCGTTAATCTTACATAAATTCAACGTATTCAACACTAATCTTACATAATTTTGCGTTGAATTTTGGCGTAGATCTTATATAATAAGCGTTGAATTTTAGCGTAGATCTTACATAAATTCAACGCATTCAACGACAATTTTACAAATTTTGCGTTGAATTTTGGCGTAGATCTTACATATTTGGCGTTGAATTTTAGCGTAGACCTTACATATTTAGCGTTGAATTTTGCGTAGATCTTACATAAATTCAACGCATTCAATGCCAATCTTACATATTTTGCGTTGAAATTTGGCGTAGATCTTACATATTTAGCGTTGAATTTAGCGTAGATCTTACATAAATTCAACGCATTCAATGCCAATCTTACATATTTTGCGTTGAAATTTGGCGTAGATCTTACATATTTAGCGTTGAATTTAGCGTTGATCTTACATAAATTCAACGTATTCAACACTAATCTTACATAATTTTGCGTTGAATTTTGGCGAAGATCTTACATGTCTAGCGTTGAATTTTAGCGTAGATCTTACATATTTAGCGTTGAAATTAGCGTTGATCTTACATGAATTCAACGCATTCAACGCTAATCTTACATAAATTTGCGTTGAATTTTGGCGTAGATCTTACATATCTAGCGTTGAATTTAGCGTTGATCTTACATAAATTCACCGTATTCAACACTAATCTTACATAATTTTGCGTTGAATTTTGGCGTAGATCTTATATAATATGCGTTGAATTTTAGCGTAGATCTTACATAAATTCAACGCATTCAACGGCAATTTTACAAATTTTGCGTTGAATTTTGGCGTAGATCTTACATATTTGGCGTTGAATTTTAGCGTAGATCTGACATATTTAGCGTTGAATTTTGAGTAGATCTCTCATAAATTCAACGCATTCAATGCCAATCTTACATATTTTGCGTTGAAATTTGGCGTAGACCTTACATATTTAGCGTTGAATTTAGCGTAGATCTTACATAAATTCAACGCATTCAATGCCAATCTTACATATTTTGCGTTGAAATTTGGCGTAGATCTTACATATTTAGCGTTGAATTTGGCGTTGATCTTACATAAATTCAACGTATGCAACACTAATCTTACATAATTTTGCGTTGAATTTTGGCGTAGATCTTACATGTCTAGCGTTGAATTTTAGCGTAGATCTTACATATTTAGCGTTGAAATTAGCGTTGATCTTACATGAATTCAACGCATTCAACGCTAATCTTACATAAATTTGCGTTGAATTTTGGCGTAGATCTTACATATCTAGCGTTGAATTTAGCGTTGATCTTACATAAATTCACCGTATTCAACACTAATCTTTCATAATTTTGCGTTGAATTTTGGCGTAGATCTTATATAATATGCGTTGAATTTTAGCGTAGATCTTACATAAATTCAACGCATTCAACGGCAATTTTACAAATTTTGCGTTGAATTTTGGCGTAGATCTTACATATTTGGCGTTGAATTTTAGCGTAGATCTTACATATTTAGCGTTGAATTTTGAGTAGATTTCTCATAAATTCAACGCATTCAATGCCAATCTTACATATTTTGCGTTGAAATTTGGCGTAGATCTTACATATTTAGCGTTGAATTTAGCGTAGATCTTACATAAATTCAACGCATTCAATGCCAATCTTACATATTTTGCGTTGAAATTTGGCGTAGATCTTACATATTTAGCGTTGAATTTAGCGTTGATCTTACATAAATTCAACGTATTCAACACTAACCTTACATAATTTTGCGTTGAATTTTGGCGTAGATCTTACATATCTAGCGTTGAATTTTAGCGTAGATCTTACATATTTAGCGTTGAAATTAGCGTTGATCTTACATGAATTCAACGCATTCAACGCTAATCTTACATAAATTTGCGTTGAATTTTGGCGTAGATCTTACATATCTAGCGTTGAATTTTAGCGTAGATCTTACATATTTAGCGTTGAATTTAGCGTTAATCTTACATAAATTCAACGTATTCAACACCAATCTTACATAATTTTGAGTTGAATTTTGGCGTAGATCTTATATAAATTCAACGCATTCAACGCCAATTTTACAAATTTTGCGTTGAATTTTGGCGTAGATCTTACATATTTGGCGTTGAATTTTAGCGTAGATCTTACATATTTAGCGTTGAATTTTTGCGTAGATCTTACATAAATTCAACGCATTCAATGCCAATCTTACATATTTTGCGTTGAAATTTGGCGTAGATCTTACATATTTAGCGTTGAATTTAGCGTAGATCTTACATAAATTCAACGCATTCAATGCCAATCTTACATATTTTGCGTTGAAATTTGGCGTAGATCTTACATATTTAGCGTTGATTTTAGCGTTGATCTTACATAAATTCAACGTATTCAACACTAATCTTACATAATTTTGCGTTGAATTTTGGCGTAGATCTTACATATCTCGCGTTGATCTTTAGCGTAGATCTTACATATTTAGCGTTGAATTTAGCGTAGATCTTACATAAATTCAACGCATTCAATGCCAATCTTACATATTTTGCGTTGAAATTTGGCGTAGATCTTACATATTTAGCGTTGAATTTGGCGTTGATCTTACATAAATTCAACGTATTCAACACTAATCTTACATAATTTTGCGTTGAATTTTGGCGTAGATCTTACATGTCTAGCGTTGAATTTTAGCGTAGATCTTACATATTTAGCGTTGAAATTAGCGTTGATCTTACATGAATTCAACGCATTCAACGCTAATCTTACATAAATTTGCGTTGAATTTTGGCGTAGATCTTACATATCTAGCGTTGAATTTAGCGTTGATCTTACATAAATTCACCGTATTCAACACTAATCTTTCATAATTTTGCGTTGAATTTTGGCGTAGATCTTATATAATATGCGTTGAATTTTAGCGTAGATCTTACATAAATTCAACGCATTCAACGGCAATTTTTACAAATTTTGCGTTGAATTTTGGCGTAGATCTTACATATTTGGCGTTGAATTTTAGCGTAGATCTTACATATTTAGCGTTGAATTTTGAGTAGATTTCTCATAAATTCAACGCATTCAATGCCAATCTTACATATTTTGCGTTGAAATTTGGCGTAGATCTTACATATTTAGCGTTGAATTTAGCGTAGATCTTACATAAATTCAACGCATTCAATGCCAATCTTACATATTTTGCGTTGAAATTTGGCGTAGATCTTACATATTTAGCGTTGAATTTAGCGTTGATCTTACATAAATTCAACGTATTCAACACTAACCTTACATAATTTTGCGTTGAATTTTGGCGTAGATCTTACATATCAAGCGTTGAATTTTAGCGTAGATCTTACATATTTAGCGTTGAAATTAGCGTTGATCTTACATGAATTCAACGCATTCAACGCTAATCTTACATAAATTTTGCGTTGAATTTTGGCGTAGATCTTACATATCTAGCGTTGAATTTTAGCGTAGATCTTACATATTTAGCGTTGAATTTAGCGTTAATCTTACATAAATTCAACGTATTCAACACTAATCTTACATAATTTTGCGTTGAATTTTGGCGTAGATCTTATATAATAAGCGTTTGAATTTTAGCGTAGATCTTACATAAATTCAACGCATTCAACGCCAATTTTACAAATTTTGCGTTGAATTTTGGCGTAGATCTTACATATTTGGCGTTGAATTTTAGCGTAGATCTTACATATTTAGCGTTGAATTTTGCGTAGATCTTACATAAATTCAACGCATTCAATGCCAATCTTACATATTTTGCGTTGAAATTTGGCGTAGATCTTACATATTTAGCGTTGAATTTAGCGTAGATCTTACATAAATTCAACGCATTCAATGCCAATCTTACATATTTTGCGTTGAAATTTGGCGTAGAT